>NC_057807.1:642097649-642273345 GCF_018294505.1 Triticum aestivum
CCCCCCCCAACCCTAGGCGCATGGGCCCAAGGGGGAATGCGCCCAGCCCTCCAAGGGCTGGTTCCCTTTCCTCTACGACCCATGAGTCCCTCCGAGAGAGGTGGACCCTCCCGGTGGACCCCCGGAACCCCTTCGGTGGCCCCGGTACAATACGGATATGCCCCCGAACTTTTCCGGTGACCGTATGACAACTTCCCATATATAAATCTTCACCTCCGAACCATTTCGGAACTCCTCGTGACATCTGGGATCTCATTAGGGACTCCAAACAACATTCGGTAATCACATACAAGTCTTCCTAATCACCCTGGCGTCATGGAACCTTAAGTGTGTAGACCCTGCGGGTTCGGGAATCATGCAGACATGACCGAGACAACTCTTCGACCAATAACCAACAGCGGGATCTGGATACCCATGTTGGCTCCCACATGTTCCACGATGATCTCATCGAATGAACCACGATGTCGAGGATTCAAGTAATCCCGTATACAATTCCCTTTGTCAATCGGTATGTTACTTGCCCGAGATTCGATCGTCGGTATCCCAATACCTCATTCAATATCATTACCGGCAAGTCACTTTACTCGTACCGTAATGCATGATCCCGTGACCAACCACTTGGTCACATTGAGATCATTATGATGATGCATTATCGAGTGGGCCCAGAGATACCTCTCCGTCATACGGAGTGACAAATCCCAGTCTCGATCCGTGTCAACCCAACAGACACTTTCGGAGATACCTGTATTATACCTATATAGCCACCCAGTTACATTGTGATGTTTGGTACACCCAAAACACTCCTACGGTATCCGGGAGTTACACGATCTCATGGTCTAAGGAAACGATACTTGACATTAGAAAAGCTCTAGCAAACGAACTACACGATCGTGTGCTATGCTTAGGATTGGGTCTTGTCCATCACATCATTCTCCCAATGATGTGATCCCGTTATCAATGACATCCAATGTCCATGGTTAGGAAACCGTAACCATCCATTGATCAACGAGCTAGTCAACTAGAGGCTCACTAGGGACATGTTGTGGTCTATGTATTCACACATGTATTACAATTTCCGGATAACACAATTATAGCATGAACAATAGAAAATTATCATGAACAAGGAAATATAATAATAACCATTTTATTATTGCCTCTAGGGCATATTTCCAATAGTCTCCCACTTGCACTAGAGTCAATAATCTAGTTACATTGTGATGAATCGAACACCCATAGAGTTCTGGTGTTGATCATGTTTTTCTCGCGGAAGAGGTTTAGTCAACAGATCTGCGACATTTAGATCCGTATGCACTTTGCAAATATCTATGTCTCCATCTTGAACATTTTCACGAATGGAGTTGAAGCGACGCTTGATGTGCCTAGTCTTCTTGTGAAACCTGGGCTCCTTGGTAAGGGCAATGGCTCCAGTGTTGTCATAGAAGAGAGTCATCGGCCCCAACGCATTGGGAATAACTCCTAGGTCGGTAATGAACTCCTTCATCCAGATTGCTTCATGTGCTGCCTTTGAGGCAGCCATGTATTCCGCTTCACATGTAGATCCCGCCACGACGCTTTGCTTGCAACTGCATCAGCTTACTGCCCCACCATTCAAAATATACACGTATCCGGTTTGTGACTTAGAGTCATCCAGATCTGTGTTGAAGCTAGCGTCGACGTAACCCTTTACGACGAGCTCTTCGTCACCTCCATAAATGAGAAACATATCCTTAGTCCTTTTCAGGTACTTTAGGATATTCTTGACCGTTGTCCAGTGTTCCTTGCCGGGATTACTTTGGTACCTTCCTACCAAACTTACGGCAAGGTTTACATCAGGTCTGGTACACAACATGGCATACAAAATAGACCCTATAGCCGAGGCATAGGGGATGACACTCATGTTTTCTCTATCTTTTGTCGTGGTCGGGCATTGAGCCGAGCTCAATTTCACACCTTGCAACACAGGTGTCGGTGTCAAAACCAGCGGATCTCGGGTAGGGGGTCCTAAGCAGTGCGTCTTAGGATCAATGGTAACAGGAGGCAAGGGAGACAATGTTTACCCAAGTTCAGGCCCTCTCGATGGAGGTAAAACCCTACTCCTGCTTGATTAATATTGATGATATGGGTAGTACAAGAGTTGATCTACCACGAGATCAGAGAGGCTAAACCCTAGAAGCTAGCCTATGGTATGATTGTTGTTGTATATGTCTATCGACTAGCCTGGCCCCGGTTTATATAATGCACCAGAGGCCTAGGATAACAAGAGTCCTAGCCGAATACGCCGGTGGGGGAGGATTCCTTGTCTTGATCGCCAAGTCTTGTGGATTCTTCCTTGTTTGCGGCAGCTGTCCGGACTGGCCCATGAGTATACGGCCATGGGGGTCCTCGGCCCAATCCAACTGATCGGGAGACGACACGTTGAGTACCCCCTAGTCCAGGACACCGTCAGTAGCCCCCTGAACCGGTCTTCAAGTTAGGGACGCTCCTCGATTCTTCCGAACTGTTCTTCATCTTCGGTTGCCGATCTTGAAAACTGGTTCAACAAATCTTCTCATCTTCTATCTTGAGGATCGCCGAAATGCATTCGACGAGTTTACACATCGGGTATCCGAGGAGCCCCTTTAAATTTCCAGCCTTTATCAATGCCTTATTATTTTTATGCCACACCTCGGGTTTGGAGTTGTTCCCAGGAGGCAGTGTCCTCCTGTGTCCGAGCTCTAACGCCGGACTGCATTCAAGGTATCTCTTGCAGCCGAGCACCAATGCCGGACTGCTTCCCGGCTCTAACGCCGGAATGTATCCGAGCTCCAACACCGAACTATGTATCCGAGCTCCAACGCCGGACTATGTATCCGAGCTCCAACGCCGGACTGTATCCGAGGTGTCGTAAATCACCTTGGTTCAAAGAAGTTTGAAGGAGTTTAGCCGAGCTTAATGCTGAAAATGCCGTCTATGGAGCCAGCCACTAGCGCCCGAGCTTTATGCTGGACTGCTTCCGAGGTGGTGCACCTCCCCGAATGTGGGCCGATTTTTGTCAATATTTTTGATTGGTGCAATTTATTCTCTACTGAGATACATAGCCAGTAGCCCTCAAGGTGGGTATCGGTCTAAAACCCGAGATGCACATGAAGGATGACATAAGACCGCTGATCCCCGTAGCCGCTGAGACTCAGGTTGATTTGCAAAATCGGTCTGAGGATCAAGTCCTAGCTCGGCAGAATACTTCGGGACACAAAAAGCGGCGTGCTCAGTCCTCGAGACTCAGGTTGGGTGCGGCTGACCAACCTGAGGATCAAAATCTCCTCGGAAACTGTATTGCACTTAAAATTTTCTGCATAGAACATGCAATGCAGTAGCCCCCGAGACACTGGTCGGGTGACAACACCAGATCAGGGGATCGATGTGCCCCTTTAATATTTGTAAATAATAAGCCCGAAGCCCAGTAGCCCCCGAGCGTTAATGCGGGCACGAGAGGCCGAATTAAGGATCGATATCCATAGTAAAATCACAAATTATGTGTAGTGACTCCATGTATCCAAGTACTTTACGTCATTAATGCTTGGATCCGCATTGTACAAAACTTTGTTGACCGACCATCGGCTTCCACCTCCTCGGCCAATAGCCGAGGAGTGTTTGTCCTACTTTATAAAGCCTTTATGAGGGCAAAGATTTACAACAAACAAGGCAATCTGGCCATACGGTTTTATAAACAAAGGTACGCGGAGAGACATGTTATATTACTGTTTAACAGAAGAAATGTCTTCCAAAGAAAATAGTCCCGCTATCGGTTCCTTTCTTTGGGTTGTCATGCTAAGCATGATCATGAAACCTCAGCTCCAATGTAAGTGCAAAATATCGAGGATTTAGTTTGGGAGGCTAGTTAATAGCCCCCGGTAGTGTTCGGCGACAGTCGAGGTCAAGCCGTAAACACTTCGGCCATTGTTATGAATGGCCCGTCGTTTAACGCCGTCATCGAATCGCCGACCAGTTTAGGCTTATTGTGACAGTCAGTTTTCGGCTTTCTCCACTGAGGTGCTTAACCATGTGAGCTGAAAGCACAATCGCAGTGGTTCTCCCTTTGCACACTTAGCCGAACAAAGCGGAACATAGGAGGCAAGCGCAGGAGCCGGGCAACCCAACTATTGACCGAAGACACAATTCGAAACCGATGCATATACAGCAATATCCGAGAATGTTTTTGCCGAATCTCTAAAGGTGTCCGGCGTTGCACTGCGAGACTTGTGCTGAAAACACACAAATAGTTTAAAAGTGCCATGGGCTCGAAAAGCCAAAAAACTTATTCAAAAGGTTAATGTCCGAACTAGATTAAGTGTTCGGTGCCAATCCGAAAATTGGACTTTAGAAAAAAAAAGGTGCTTCTGCCGTGCTTTAACATGACACATCCTATCTCAAAACTTCAAGCGGGTCAGCCTACGACTTCAACCTCATATCCCGAAGGCGGAGTACTTCTTACTAGGCCAGTTTAGCAAACTAAACTCTAGCGGCTTTGAGAGAGAAATTAGGCTCCCCGGCTAGTGAACGCACACTTGTGTCGAAAAAAGGAGTGATAGATAATAATAAAAACTTTGCAACGACTAAGAAGAAAAACACTTATCATAAAACGGCTCGTATAAATTTAAGAGCCCCCAAGTGACTTGGGTAAAAGAATGATTGCATGTACCGAAGTACTTATATCATATCTATGTTCAACCGAACTTTAAACGCGTCTTAACCGACCGTCGGCTTCTCCCTCTTCGGTCAAGGACCGAAAAGTGTTATGTACTCTATCTGTCGAGAATATCGACGGTGTTTCCAATAACCAGGCAATCAGGCCATAAGGCTGTAACAGACAAAGCACGCTCAGGGAACTTATGCTATATTACTGCGAAGTGTAAGAAGCATCTTCGAAGAAAATAGTACCCCCACCGATACCTTTCTTCGGTGCTCATTGTTATTATGAGACTTGTGCAATAGATTTTTTGTACTCATGAGTTCCGTTGTGTGCCGACCATGATTGAAAACAATAAGAGTGCTAGCTTTCGGCTTCACCCAGTCTGAGGTCTGGCTCGGGTGACCCGATCGTGACAATCGCAGAGGTGCTCCCTTTACTCCCTAGCCGAACAATCGGGAACGTAGGGGTAAGCACAGGAGCCAGGCAACCCAGCTTGCAAATCGCTTAAGTTAATATGGTGCATATTGTGGCGTAATACACGAACAAGGAACGAAGCCGTACAAGTATAACCATATACAAGAGGAAAAAGCTTCATGAAGGAAGCCCCCAAGTAAATGGGGTATTTGAATTTGCGCGTCACAAACAAAGTTTGGACAAGGAAATTTCTACAAGCAACTTTTTTCCAAAAAAGTATAATGCTTGGCCGAGCCGAACACAAGTTAAAAATTTAAAACTTTGAGCATGAAGACAACTTAGCTGGTTAACGTGTTCGGTATTGATGACGCGGCCGAGCTTGATGCGGGACAAGGTTCCATCCCCGAGCCGGTCCCGAGGTGGCGAAGCAAAGAGCTCGGCACTCCGAAGTGGTGACATAGCACGGTCAATGCAGGATGTCAGGGTGATGCCGAAGTCCCCGGCATGGGGTAATGAAGTGTTGACGAAGCCCTCCGTCCAGCCGAGGTGACGCCAAAGGATATAGTCCGGCTGGATCATTTTCCTGTGCACAAAAAATAGTGCAAACCGGAGATAATAGTAATAATAATAAAAATAAAAAAAATTCGTTGCATAACAAATAATTTATGCAAAGTGAGTAATAAAAGAAATATGGCCTGGCGCCGAAGTCAATGTCGATGCAGGGCGGCGGCGTGATGCGGTAAAGGCATGGCAAGGCCTGAATTCACAGGTCGGTTCGAGTTCCGGATGCGGCGTTCGCTGGACTATGTACGGAAACTGACCGAACCACCATGCGACCGTTGTTAATGCGGCCACCATTTGATAGACTTGCGTACATATGATGGACAAACCAGAGTAATAATTCATTGGGAAAAATGAACCCTAACAAGCAAAAAATACTAGGATTAATAGCACCTGGCTTATTTGTTGTAGCAATCCGAAGAAAGGTGATTCTCAAAATTGGGACTCGATCCGCACACCTATCGCTTGATGGGCGATAAAGCAACGGCATGGTGATGCTGGCAAAGGTTGGCTCGCCGAGGCAAAGCCCTCGGTCCAGCTAACGTGACGGAGCTGGTCGGCCAGCGACGCTGAAGTCTCCGGAGTAGGTTGATGAAGAGATGATGAAGCCCCCGGTCCAGCGATGCAGGTTGTGATGTGGTCGATGCCGGCTTGATGAAGTGACCGTGTGGCGATGCCGGTGTGCCCGCTCCGTGTAATCCGTGGGGCGGCGATGTTGGTGAAGATTTATCCTTCGTGATGCCGAACTATTGTTCGGCTGGCCGAGATGATGATCCGAAGAAATTGAGCTCGGCTCAACAAAGCGACGACGTGTCTAACGCAGGTCGGCCGCCGTGGAGTGATGTTGTCGGGCTGGTTTGACACCGGCGCGACGGTGAAGTTCGTATTGCAAGAATACTTTTAATACTACTGGGATATGTTTGACAATAAAACACAACACCCCATACGAAAACTTCTTTCAAAAAGGATATCCGAGATCCCGTTCATAAAGAAGATGAATTCGGGTCGGATTAGTTCTCGCGCAGAAAACAGATCCAAAAAGTGATGCACTAATCGGAAGTTTCCTGGAGTTTGGACGGTCGGATTGAGCTGAAGTTTTGGCGGGTGGTATATATGGGAATTCCGCAGCAAATCAACGGTTGGATCCTCCAAAGGACATCTGAGCTAGATGCTGGATACCACGCCCTAAACTCGTCCGGATTCTCGTCCAGATTCAATAGGGCTCCGGTATATCAGAGATTGCCGAAGATTCCTCCACCGGAACTCGACAAATTTTTTGCAGGGTTGTTGTAGACTTAATTCCGCATAATTCCACCGAAGTAATCGTTTAAGCGACACTCGAGGAGGCGGTGGCGGCGGATACAAGTTTGCTGTCCGGAAAAACAGCACGGATGCCTGAGGGCAATGTTGACGTTGAGCCCCCGAGCTCCATGGATGACTCCTCCATGATCTTGATAGAGATCGGAGTTGGTGTTGATGAAGGCCTTCATCCTAACATGACGATCGGAGGTAGGGCGCAGTCCTCGGTCAAGCCAAGGTGACCAGTCGAGCTGGTGACGAAGAAGCTGACGTCGCAGTTGACCTGCAGTCGAGCCATTGATCCTTTCGCCGATCACACAGCGGAACTCTCAATGAAAGCACCAATGTCGGTGTCAAAACCGGCGGATCTCGGGTAGGGGGTCCCAAGCAGTGCGTCTTAGGATCAATGGTAACAGGAGGCAAGGGGCACAATGTTTACCCAGGTTCGGGCCCTCTCGATGGAGGTAAAACCCTACTCCTGCTTGATTAATATTGATGATATGGGTAGTACAAGAGTTGATCTACCACGAGATCAGAGAGGCTAAACCCTAGAAGCTAGCCTATGGTATGATTGTTGTTGTATATGTCTATCGACTAGCCTGGCCCCGGTTTATATAATGCATCAGAGGCCTAGGATAACAAGAGTCCTAGCCGAATACGCCGGTGGGGGAGGAGTCCTTGTCTTGATCGCCAAGTCTTGTGGATTCTTCCTTGTATGCGGCAGCTGTCCGGACTGGCCCATGAGTATACGGCCATGGGGGTCCTCGGCCCAATCCAACTGATCGGGAGACGACGCGTTGAGTACCCCCTAGTCCAGGACACCGTCAACAGGCAAGAACCCCTTCTTGGACTGATCCATATTGAACTTCTTCAATATCTTATCAAGGTATGTGCTTTGTGAAAGACCTATGAGGCATCTCGATCTATCTCTATAGATCTTGATGCCTAATATGTAAGCAGCTTCTCCAAGGTCCTTCATTGAAAAACACTTATTCAAGTAGGCCTTAATGTTGTCCAAAAGTTCTATATCATTTCCCATCAAAAGTATGTCATCTACATATAATATGAGAAATGCTACCGAGCTCCCACTCACTTTCTTGTAAACCCAGGCTTCTCCATAAGTCTGCATAAACCCAAACGCTTTGATCATTTCATCAAAGCGAATGTTCCAACTCCGAGATGCTTGCACCAGCCCATAGATGGAGCGCTGGAGCTTGCATACCTTGTTAGCATTCTTAGGATCGACAAAACCTTCCGGCTGCATCATATACAATTCTTCCTTAAGGAAGCCATTAAGGAATGCCGTTTTGACGTCCATTTGCCATATCTCATAATCGTAGAATGCGGCAATTGCTAACATGATTCGAACGGACTTCAGCTTCGCTACGGGTGAGAAGGTCTCATCGTAGTCAACCCCTTGAACTTGTCGATAACCCTTAGCGACAAGTCGAGCTTTATAGATTGTAACATTACCATCCGCGTCCGTCTTCTTCTTAAAGATCCATTTATTTTCTATCACTCGCCGATCATCGGGCAAGTCTGTCAAAGTCCATACTTTGTTTTCATGCATGGATCCTATCTCGGATTGCATGGCTTCAAGCCATTTGTTGGAATCTGGGCCCGCCATTGCTTCTTCAGAGTTTGAAGGTTCACCGTTGTCTAACAACATGATTTCTAGGACAGAGTTGCCATACCATTCTGGTGTGGAACCTGTCCTTGTGGACTGATATGTCTCCAACGTATCTACTTTTCCAAACACTTTTGCCCTTGTTTTGGACTCTAACTTGCATGATTTGAATGAAACTAACCCAGACTGACGTTGTTTTCAGCAGAACTGCCATGATGTTGTTTTATGTGTAGAAAAGAAAAGTTCTCGGAATGTCCTAGAAATCCACGGAGGTACTCTTCAGATTTAATAAGAATTTTTGGGGAAAGAATCAAGGCCAGGGGGCCCACGGGTTGTCCACGAGACAGGCCCCCCCCCTAGGGGCACGCCCTCCTATCTCGTGGGCCCCCGGACCTCCTCTGACCTCAACTCCAACTCCATATATACCGTCTCGGGGAGAAAAAATCAAGGAGAAAGTTTCATCGCGTTTCACGACACGAAGCTGCCGCCAAGCCCTAATCTCTCTTGGGAGGGCCGATCTGGAGTTCGTTCGGGGCTCCGGAGATGGCGATTCGTCGCCGTCGTCATCATCAACCATCCTCCATCACCAATTTCATGATGCTCACCGCCGTGCGTGAGTAATTCCATCGTAGGCTTGCTGGACGATGATGGGTTGGATGAGATTTACCATGTAATCAAGTTAGTTTTGTTAGGGTTTGATCCCTAGTATCCACTATGTTCTGAGATTGATGTTGCTATGACTTTGCTATGCTTAATGCTTGTCACTAGGGCCCGAGTGCCATGATTTCAGATCTAAACCTATTATGTTTTCATGAATATATGTGAGTTGTTGATCCTATCTTGCAAGTCTATAGTCACCTATTATGTGTTATAATCCGACAACCCCGAAGTGAAAATAATCGGGATACTTCTCGATGATGACCGTAGTTTGAGGAGTTCATGTATTCACTATGTGTTAATGCTTTGGTCTGGTTCTCTATTAAAAGGAGGCCTTAATATCCCTTAGTTTCCACTAGGACCCCGCTGCCACGGGAGGGTAGGACAAAAGATGTCATGCAAGTTCTTTTCCATAAGCACGTATGACTATTTACGGAATACATGCCTACATTACATTGATGAATTGGAGCTAGTTCTATATCACCCTATGTTATAGCTATTACATGAGGAATCGCATCCGGCATAATTATCCATCACTGATCCATTGCCTACGAGATTTTCACATATTGTTCTTTGCTTATTTACTTTTCCGTTGCTATTGTTACAACTACTACAAAAACCCAAAAACATTTACCTTTTCCGTTGCTATTGTTACCATTACTATCATACCGCTTTTGCTACTAAACACTTTGCTGCAGATACTAAGTTATCCAGGTGTGGTTGAATTGACAACTCAACTGCTAATACTCAAGAATATTCTTTGGCTCCCCTTGTGTCGAATCAATAAATTTGGGTTGTACTTCACCCTCGAAAGCTGTTGCGATCCCATACACTTGTGGGTTATCAAGAATAATTTCTGGCGCCGTTACCGGGGAGCATAACTCTATTCTCTGAGTCACTTGGGATTTATATCTGTTGATCACTATGAAGAACTTGAAAGACGATCGAACTACTACTTTTCCCTCAACTACGAGGGGAGGTAAGGAACTGCCATCTAGCTCTGCACTAGATTCTCCTTCCGTTATTAGTAGGCTTGCGACACCTAAACCTGCTACTGCTATGAATTTTGATATGCCGCATGTTATTGATGATGCCACTTCTGCTATGCATGATGAAACTACTTCTGTGCGTGATACTACTTTGACATTAGGTGAATTTCTTGATGAACAACTTGCTAGAGTTAGGGGGAATGATATTACTGAAGATGTTATTGATGATAGTGATGATGAACGTTCAATGATTATGTATTACCTGTTGTTCCTGAGGGTTATGTTATGAATGAAAAAGCTGCTATGGAAATTCTTGCTTGCAATGATAGATCTGATCTTAAGAAACTATTAGCTAAATGGAAGCAGCAGTCTCTTAATGCTAGAATGAAACCCGATCCTGCTTTTGCTACTTCACCTATCTGTGTTACTGATAAGGATTATGAATTCTCTGTTGATCCTAATATTATTACTTTAGTTGAATATGATCCTTTTTATGGTCTTGAATCTGAAACTGTTGTGGCACATCTTACCAAGTTGAATGATATAGCCACCCTATTTACTCATGATGAGAAGTCTTACTATTTATATATCCTTAAGATATTTCCGTTCTCATTAAAGGGTGATGCTAAGACTTGGTATAATTCTCTTGCTCCTGGTTGTGTGTGTAGTCCCCAGGATATGATTTATTACTTCTCTGCTAAATATTTCCCTGCTCATAAGAAACAAGCTGCCTTGCGGGAAATATATAATTTTTTGCAAATCAAAGAAGAGAGTCTCCCACAAGCTTGGGGGAGGCTTCTCTGGTTACTTTATGCTTTGCCTGATCATCAACTTAAGAAAAATGAAATACTTGATATCTTTTATAATGGACTAACCGATGCTTCCAAGGACCACTTGGATAGTTGTGCTGGTTGTGTTTTCAGGGAAAGAACAGTCGACGAAGCTGAATACTATTGAATAATATGTTGACTAATGAAAATAATTGGACTCTTCCCGAGCCAGTTCCTGAAGTAATTCCTGAACCAATTGAGCCAACTCCTGAGCCTATTCCTAAACCCACTCCGAAGAAGAGAGGTGTTTTATTTCTTAGTCCTGAAGATATGCAATAGGCAAAGAAATCAATGAAAGAAAAAGGTATTAAAGCTGAAGATGTTAATAATTTACCTCCTATTGAAGAAATACATGGTCTTAATTTACTGCCTGAAGAACCACATTGTCTTGATAACCCGACACAGGTAGTGAAGCTAAATTCTCTCTATAGATATGATAAAGTTGAAATACCCTCTACTAAATTTCATAGCCCATGCTTAGATGAATTTGATGACTTTATGGCTAGACAAGAAAGTTTTAATGCTTATGTTGGTAGAGTTAAAGAATAATGCTTTCGAGATAGGACGCGTAGGTGATAATCTGGCTAGAGTTAAAGATGAACTTCACCGTGTTAGCAAATATGCTTCTATGGTTGCTACTCAAGCTGAGCAAGTACTCAAAGCTCAAAATGATCTTCTTGATGAATTAAATAATAAAAATGACTTTGCTGTTAGAGTGGCTACTAGAACTGGTAGAATGACTCAGGAACCTTTGTATACTGAAGGCCACCCTAAGAGAATCGAGCAAGATTCTCAGAGCAATAATTTAGAAGCACCTAGTTCTTCTAAAAAGAAGAAGAAGAAAGACGATAGAACCTTGCATGCTTCCAGTGAACCTACTGTAGACACACCTGAGAATCCCAATGATATTTCTATTTCTGATGCTGAAACACAATCAGGTGATGAACATGAACCTAGTGATAATGTTAATGATAATGTTCTTGTTGATGCTCAACCTAGCAAAGATAATGATGTAGATATTGAACCTGCTGTTGATCTTGATAACCCACAATCAAAGAATCAACGTTATGATAAGAGAGATTTTGTTGCTAGGAAGCACGGTAAAGAAAGAGAACCATGGGTTCAGAAACCCATGCCCTTTCCTCCTAAACCATCCAAGTCAAAGGATGATGAGGATTTTGAGCGCTTTGCTGAAATGATTAGACCTATTTTCTTACGTATGCGCTTAACTAATATGCTTAAAGTAAATCCTTATGCTAAATATATGAAGGATATCATCACAAATAAAAGAAAGATACCGGGAGCTGAAATTTCCACCATGCTTGCTAATTACACTTTTAAGGGTGGAATACCAAAGAAACTTGGAGATCCGGGTGTTCCAACTATACGATGCTCTATTAAAAGAAATTATGTTAGAACTTCTTTATGTGATCTTGGAGCCGGTGTTAGTGTTACGCCTCTCTCTTTATATCGTAGACTTGAATTGAATAAGTTGACACCTACTGAAATATCCTTGCAAATGGCTGATAAATCAACTGCTATACCTGTCGGTATTTGTGAGGATGTGCCTGTTGTGGTTGCAAATGTCACTATCTTAACGGACTTTGTTATTCTTGATATTCCCGAGGACGATAGTATGTCTATTATCCTTGGTAGACCTATTCTTAATACTGCAGGGGCTGTTATTGATTGCAACAAAGGCAATTTCACTTTTCATGTTAATGGTAATGAGCATACAGTACACTTTCCGAGGAAACAATCTCAAGTTCATAGCATCAATTCTATTGAAAAAGTTCCAACTATCATTTTTGGAGGTTTTGAATTTCCTCTCCCTACTGTCAAGAAAAAGTATGATATTCTTATTATTGGGGATTTTCATATCCCCATTGAGGTAACTTAGTGTTATTCAAAATTTCTCCGGTTCCGTGTTATTCGGAGTGAGTTTGTTAACAAGACTTGATCAACCTTGTTATTGGATTCATTTTGATGATCACGAGATGGATGAAACTAGAAGGCACAACCTTCTGTACCCTCTTTTTACCTTCTATTATTTAGAATAAATAAAGCAAAAATAGTATTATCTGTCTGTTTTCAGATTTATCCTTGCATTAAAAAAATAGTCCGAAAATAAAAGTGCTCCAAATTCCCTACAAATTTAGTATGATTTTTTTTGGAATATTTGAGGATTTTAGGCACTAAAAACACTGCAGGAGGGCCAAGCACCAGGCCACGAGAGAGGAGGGCGCCCCCCTGTCTCGTGGGCCCCTGGTGGCTTGATACGTCTCCGTCGTATCTACTTTTCCAAACACTTTTGCCCTTGTTTTGGACTCTAACTTGTATGATTTGAATGGAACTAACCCGGACTGACGCTGTTTTCAGCAGAATTACCATGGTGTTGTTTTATGTGCAGAAAATAAAAGTTCTCGGAATGACCTGAAACTCCACGGAACACCTTAGAAAAAACAATAAAAAATCCTCGCCAAAGATGAAGACCAGGGGGCCCACACCCTGTCCACAAGGGTGGGGGCGCCCCCTGGGCGCGCCCCCTACCTCGTGGGCCCCCTGGTGGCACTCCGATGCCAACTCCAACTCCATATATTGGCTTTCAAGGAGAAAAAAATCAGAGAGAAGAAATCATCACGTTTTACGATACGGAGCCGCCGCCAAGCCCTAATCTCTCTCGGGAGGGCTGATCTGGAGTCCGTTCGGGGCTCCGGAGAGGGGGATTCGTCACCGTCGTCATCATCAACCATCCACCATCACCAATTTCATGATGCTCACCGCCGTGCGTGAGTAATTCCATCGTAGGCTTGCTGGACGATGATGGGTTGGATGAGATTTATCATGTAATCGAGTTAGTTTTGTTAGGGTTTGATCCCTAGTATCCATTATGTTCTGAGATTGATGTTGCTATGACTTTGCTATGCTTAATGCTTGTCACTAGGGCCCGAGTGCCATGATTTCAGATCTGAACCTATTATGTTTTCATGAATATATGTGTGTTCTTGATCCTATCTTGCAAGTCTATAGTCACCTACTATGTGTTATGATCCGGCAACCCCGAAGTGACAATAATCAGGACCACTCCCGGTGATGACCATAGTTTGAGGAGTTCATGTATTCACTATGTGCTAATGCTTTGTTCCGGTTCTCTATTAAAAGGAGGCCTTAATATCCCTTAGTTTCCAATAGGACCCCGCTGCCACGGGAGGGTAGGACAAAAGATGTCATGCAAGTTCTTTTCCATAAGCACGTATGACTATATACGGAATACATGCCTACATTACATTGATGAACTGGAGCTAGTTCTGTGTCACCCTATGTTATGACTGTTACATGAAGAACCGCATCCGGCATAATTATCCATCGCCAATCCGGTGCCTACGAGTTTTCCATATACTGGTTCTCGCTTATTTACTTTTCTGTTGCTACTGTTACAATCACTACAAAATACAAAAAACATTACTTTTGCTGCCTTTACTTTTGTTACCGTTACCACCACTATCATATTACTTTGCTACTAAATACTTTGCTGCAGATACTAAGTTTCCAGGTGTGGTTGAATTGACAACTCAGCTGCTAATACTTGAGAATATTCTTTGGCTCCCCTTGTGTCGAATCAATAAATTTGGGTTGAATACTCTACCCTCGAAAACTGTTGTGATCCCCTATACTTGTGGGTTATCAAGACCTTTTTCTGGCGCCATTGCCGGGGAGCATAGCTCTATTCTTTGAGTCACTTGGGATTTATATCTGCTGGACACTATGAAGAACTTGAAAGATGATCGAACTACTATTTTGCCCTCAACTACGAGGGGAGGTAAGGAACTGCCATCTAGCTCTGCACTAGATTCTCCTTCCGTTATAAGTAAGCTTGCGACACCTAAACCTGCTACTGCTATGAATTCTGATATGTCGCATGTTATTGATGATGCCACTTCTGCTATGCATGATACTTATGATGAAACTACTTCTATGCTTGATAATACTGTGCCCCTTGGTGAATTTCTTGATGAGCAAATTGCTAGGTCTAGAGAAAGAGAAATTATTGAACCTGAATACGATGATGATAGTGATGATGAGAATATGCCTTCTATTCCTGAGGGTTATCTTTTTGATGCGGAATCTTCTGCAGCTATTTTTGCTTGCCGGGATAGATACGAACTTAAGAGGTTGCTAGTTAAATGGAGTAAAGAATCTTTTAGAGATAGAATGAGACCCGACCATGCTTTTGCTACTTAACCTATCTGTGTTCCCGATAAGGACTATTATGATTTTTCTGTTAATCCAGATATAATTACTTTGGTTGAATCTGATCCTTTCTATGGTTATGAATCTTACACTGTCGTGGCACATCTTACTAAGTTGAATGATATAGCTGCCCTGTTTACTAATAATGAGAGATCACACTACCTTTATTTACTCAAAATATTTCCGTTCTCATTAAAGGGTGATGCTAAGATATGGTTTAATTCTCTTGATCATGGTTGTGTGCAAAGTCCCCAGGATATGATTTATTACTTCTCTGCTAAATATTTCCCTGCTCATAAGAAACAAGCTGCTTTGAGGGAAATATACAACTTCGTGCAAATTGAAGAAGAGAGTCTCCCACAAGCTTCGGGGAGGCTTCTCAAGTTACTTAATGCTTTGCCTGATCATCCTCTGAAGAAACCTGAAATACTTGATATCTTTTATAATGGACTAACTGATGCTTCCAGAGATTACCTGGATAGTTGTGCTGGTTCTCTTTTCAGGGAAAGAACACCGGATGAAGCTGAAATTCTATTGAATAATACGTTGACAAATGAAAATAATTGGGCACCTCCTGAGCCACCTCCTGAGCCAATTACTGAGCCTATTCCTAAACCAACTCCGAAGAAGAGAGGTGTTATATTTCTCAGTCCCAAAGATATGCAAGAGGCAAAGAAATTTATGAAAGAAAAAGGTATTAAAGCTGAAGATGTTAAGAATTTACCTCCTATTGAAGAAATACATGGTCTTAATTTACCGCCTGTTGAAGAAGTATATGATCTCAACTACTTATTTACTGAAGAACCTCCGGATATCCCGACACAGGTAGTAAAGGTAAATTCTCTCTATAGATATGATAAAGCTGAAGTCCCCCCTACTAAAATTGCTAGTCAGTGCTTGGATGAGTTTGATTACTTTAAATTTAAGAAAGATGACTTTAATGCTTATTTTGGTAGACAATTAAAACAGAATACCTTTATAATTAAACGCTTATGTGATTATATGGCTGATATTAGAGGTGAACTTAAACTTGTTAGCAAACATGCTTCTATGGTTACCACTCAAGTAGAACAAGTACTTAAAGCTCAAAAAGAAGTGCTTGATGAAATGAATAGTAAGAAAAATGATTATGCTGTTAGAGTGGCTACTAGAACTGGTAGAATGACTCAGGAACCTTTGTATCCTGAAGGACACCCTAAGAGAATCGAGCAAGATTCTCAGAGGAATAATATCGATGTACATAGTTCTTCTAAGAGGAAGAAAAAGAAAAATGATAGAACCTTGCAAACTTCTAGTGAACCTATTGCTGAATCACCTGAGAATCCGAATGATATCTCTATTTCTTATGCTGAAACACAATCAGGTGATGAACATGAACCTAGTGAAAATGTTAATGATGATGTTCATGTTGATGCTCAACCTAGTAATGATAATGATGTAGAGATTGAACCTGCTGTTGATCTTGATAACCCACAATCAAAGAATCAACGTTATGATAAAAGAGACTTCATTGCTAGGAAACATGGTAAAGAAAGGGAACCCTGGGTTCAGAAACCCATGCCTTTTCCTCCGAAACCATCCAAGAAAAAGGATGATGAGGATTTTGAGCGTTTTGCTGAAATGATTAGACCCATCTTTTTGCGTATGCGATTAACTGATGTGCTCAAAAAAATCCTTATGCTAAGTATATGAAGGATATCATTACTAATAAAAGAAAGATACCAGAAGCTGAAATTTCCACCATGCTTGCTAATTATACTTTTAAGGGTGGAATACCAAAGAAACTTGGAGATCCCGGACTACCTACTATACAATGCTCCATTAAGAGAAATTATGTTAAAACTGCTTTATGTGATCTTGGAGCCGGTGTTAGTGTTATGCCTCTTGAGGGAGTCCTGGATTAGGGGGTGTCCGGATAGCCGAACTATCACCTTTGGCCGGACTCCTGGACTATGAAGATACAAGATTGAAGACTCCGTCCCGTGTCCGGATGGGACTTTCCTTGGCGTGGAAGGCAAGCTTGGCGATACGGATATGTAGATCTCCTACCATTGTAACCAAATTTGTGTAACCCTAACCCTCTTCGGTGCCTATATAAACCGGAGGGTTTTAGTCTGTAGGACGAACAACAATCATACCATAGGCTAGCTTCTAGGGTTTAGCCTCTCTGATCTCGTGGTAGATCTACTCTTGTACTACCCATATCATCAATATTAATCAAGCAGGAGTAGGGTTTTACCTCCATCGAGAGGGCCCGAACCTGGGTAAAAACATCGTGTCCCTTGTCTCCTGTTACCATCCGCCTAGATGCACAGTTCGGGACCCCCTACCCGAGATCCGCCGGTTTTGACACCGACATTGGTGCTTTCATTGAGAGTTCCTCTGTGCCATCGCCATCAGGAAGGATGCCTCATCCCGTCTTTAAAGATGGCACTGTTGCTAAAGGAGCTTTGGCTATCGGCCAAACTCTCCGACTAGGTGGTTTCCTTATAACCGCCTGTCCGGCCACCGCGCCGATGATGACTTCTCGGGTCATCAAAAGCAATCTTCACGTTAGCTCGGAACTCGCCGAGCAGTTAGATCCGATGGAGCTCTCTGCCGTAAACGAGCTCTTGGATCGCATTACCGCCCTGGGAATCGCTACAGACTACGATCAGATTGGGCCTAAAACTGATCTGAGAGAGATCAATTCTCCCCAGGTTACCCACCACGTTACCGTGGTTGAGGAGCAATAGGGCAACCCTTCCTCTATTTTAAGGACTAGCTATGTCCGGATTCCCGATCCCTCCATGCCGGATTCCCGCGGAGGGGAGGACGTAACTCAAGCCCTGAAGCTAAAGTCAGGCAGCAGGCTAGATGCATTGGACAACATCGAAGCCAAAGGTGATAGTTCAGATTAAATCATCCGGACACGGCACTCCTATTTGATCTATCACGCACTGCTCGGACGAACCGCATTTGCAAAGTTCAATGCGGTGCCGCACTACGCATACCTCAAGCTCAAGATGCCAGGCCCTCAAGGAGTCATTATGTTCAACGGAAACACCAAACGCTCTCTCCGAACGGAGGAGCATACGGCGGCCCTCGCAGCGGAAATACAAAGCAGCCTCTCAAGGCAACGCTCGAGTCCGGCTATTAAGCGTCCGGACACCGTCAAGCGCGCCCGGAGTAGCCTACAACAAGACCGCCCGGCACGTCCCGAGCACGCGTAGCAATGCAACCCCAGCCCTCGCGAAATTGCGAAACCAGTACTACGCGTACATAATTACGCCCTGGAAATACCATGGGCATAGGGGGAGGGGCACGACCACGGCAGGCCCAGAATGCGGCTCAACCGCACCAGGGGCTCCCGATTGTGTAATTATTCTTTCTTACTTTTAGGACTCCTAAATCAAGAAGCCCTGTCCGACAGTAGAATCGCCGAACACACAATGCAACAGCTAGGGAAGCAGAAAGCTACGTCGAGCGTCCAGGTGGTCTCTATAACGAGCAGTATACCTGTTTTACATATCATCCGCGCAACTTGCTTCTGGAGGGGGACATGTCAAATAGTCCCGCCCCTTGCTTATCGCACTATTTGTATCATTCTGCTTTTACCGCAGCTTTTTTTTTGAATAAACAATGCATAGCTTTTGTCTATTATTGCATTCCTTTTTTTTATTAACCTATATATGTTCATTTATGACATGTTGCATCCGTACGCTTTGGTACGGCCAAATACACCAGGGGCTTAAGTACCCCAAAATATGGTGTGATAAGTCCGAACACTTTCACAAGTGCGGCACCCCGAACTTATAGCATTATATGCATCGGCTCCGAATCATGTCTTGGGTCAATAGTTGGGTTTGCCCTGCTCCCATGTTTTGGTACCTTACGTTCCGTTATATCGGCTAAGGTAGCGCTGGGAGAACCACTGCGATTGTGCCCCAGTTGAGCTGGGTTGAGCACCTCAGTGGAGAAAGCTAAAACTGACCGTCATGATAGGGCGAGAGCCGGTCGCTGTTCGAGAGGTTTTCGAGTCCCTAAAGACTTATGCCGCTTAGAGCGAGGAGTCGGCTTTGTCCGGCCCAGGCGTGGATAGCGCCCCGAATTCGGTCTTCCGAGTACTAGGGGCTTCACCGAAATTTAAAATTATAGAATTCTATGGCTAAGTGAGAGTGTTTAAGCATTATAGTCCGGTTGCCTTGTTCGTTGCGTTGAGCGCCTCCCTCGAAGGACCCAAGAATGGGAAAAAGAGCGCTCAAGTTTATCCCGAACACCCCAGCACTCGTGGCATGGGGGCAGAAGCCGACGACTCGCCATCTCTCAAATTTAATAAACGGCCGCACAAAAGGTAATATTTTAAATTCCCAAGCGTTTCTTAGCGCATATGAACTAGTTTTCAAGCGTTCATGATAACAAATGCGAGTTTACTCAAAAATTACATCTTTGGAGCATTCACCCGCTATAAGGCGGGCACCCTTCAGGACGCCCGCATAATACATCTCGGGCGTGCGATACTCCTTGCCCAGCGGTGGAGCGTCCGTCACAAGCTTCTCAGCATCCATCTTGCCCCAGTGCACTTTAGCACGGGCAAGAGCCCTACAGGCACCTTTGATACAGACGGAGCGCTTGACGACTTCAATCCATGGACAGGCATCCACCAGCCGCCTCACCAGCCCGAAGTAGCTCCTAGGAATGGCTTCCTTAGGCCAGAGCCGAACTATGAGGCCCTTCATGGCCTGTTCGGCCACCTTATGGAGCTCGACCAGCTGCTTCAGCTGGTCGCTAAAGGGCACCGGGTGTCCGGCCTCAGCATACTGAGACTAGAACACCTTCTCCGTCGAGCTCCCCTCCTCGGCCCGGTAGAATGCGGCAGCATCGGACACACTGCAGGGCAGATCTGCGAATGCTCCTGGAGAGCTCCGGATTCCGGTAAGTAACAAGTAGTTCACTTTCACGTGTTTGCTTTGCATGAAGAATGCCTTACCCGCCGCTATCTTCTTCATCGCCTCAATTTCCTGGAGGGATTTTTGGGCTTCGGCCTTAGCGGCTTTGGCGCTCTCAAGAGCCGAGGCGAGCTCGGACTCTCGAGTCTTTGAGTCACGCTCCAAACTCTCGTGTTTTTTAACGAGAGCCTGGAGCTCTTGCCGCACCTCCGCCACCCGCGCCTCCTGCTTCTCTCGCTCGGTGTGCTCCGCGGACGCATTGCTTTTGGCCTTGGACACCACTTCCTTCAGGGTCGCCACCTCGTTCGTGGCCCCTACAATTCTCACGTTATTCCTGCTATTTCTTGCAACCACATCTTTTATATACTTCCATAAGGTATTACTTACCTTCCTTGTCCTCGAGATGCTTTTTGGCAAGGCCGAGCTCATTCTCGGACCGCTCGAGGCTCTGCTTCAATGCATTGACCCCCGCAGTCAGTGCGACAGAGGTCAGCAGCACAGCCTGCATTCCCCATATTGACATGCTTATGTTAGACTCCTGCGTACATCTTTTTAGATCCTCAGTTCGGCTTTTCTTTCCGAACACCAAACTGAGCATCAGGGGCTACTGTCTATGCGGTAATATTTTTACATATCTGAAATACATACCTCAAAGCCTGATAGAAGGCTGGCACAGGCTTCGGTCAGCCCGCTCTTGGCGGATTGAACTTTCTGGATCACCACACTCATAACAGTGCAGTGCCCCTCGTCGATGGAGGCGCCGTTAAGCGCCTCTAGCAAATTATCCGGTGCCTCCGGTTGGACGGAGGTCACCGATGTCACAGTCTCTCCCTTCTTACGAAGGTGTCGCCTACCGGCCTCTGGAACCACTGAAGGTTCCGGTGTGGAGTCCGGCCCAGGGCCCGACTTAGAGCCCTTTGGGGTTTGATCCCCCTTGTGCCTAGAGTCTGGGAGGTTGCCTTGTGGCGCCTCCTGGGCCTCCTCCTCCTGGCTGGGCCCCTTTGGGGACCCCAACTCGGCGTCATCCGCAACGTGAGGAGAGGAGGCAGCCGGAAGTGAAGTGCTATTCACTTCCGACGAAGCCAGGGAGCCGCTCGTTGAAGCGTCGAACTCGTCCTTGGGTGGGCTGCAGGGTTATATTCGGCGTTAGGAGATTCTATACGATAAACGAAACACCATGAGTTAATCTAGTACCCGGACACTTACGATGTCGCCGGGGGCTTAGGCCTCGGCGGCCATTCCTCTTCACCGTCATCGGCGTTGGTGGAGTTGTCCGGGAGAAGGGTCCTTCCCTTCTTGGACCCTCCGGCCTCCCCAGTTGGGGCGGCCTTCCTTTTCTTCTCTCCCCCTGCTGGGAGAGAGGCCTCCTTTTCCTCCTCCTCGTCTTCGCGGGAGGAGTCTGCCTCGGAGTCATCGGACAATGAGTCCGATAACACCTGGCGCCGGGAACTCTTTCGAGTTCCCGTGGCCTTCTTCTTGGCCTTCTTCTCCGGCACCACGTGAGGTGCCGGAACCAGCAGCCTCGTCAATCAGGCGTCCGCTGGGTCTTATGGCAAGGGAGCCGGACAGTCAACCTGCCCGGACGTCTTCTGCCAGGCCTGTCAAAGGTAGGGAGTTTAGATCCCGCACAGAGTCAAACTATGAAAAACGAATGTCCTGTAAAGGGTAAAATAGCTTACCTCGCTGGCTTGACACTGCGAGTTGAATCCGCGATCTTCGGTAGCGGATGCGGGAGCCTCGGCACCCTTGAACAACACCTTCTAGGCATCTTTGTATGTAGTGTCGAAGAGCCTGCTCAAGGTTTGGTGCTGTGCCGGATCAAACTCCCACGGGTTGAAGGCCTGTTGTTGGCACGGGAGGATCCGGCGGATGAGCATGACCTGGACTATGTTGACAAGCTTGAGCTTCTTGTTCACCAGGGTTTGGACGCAGGTTTGGAGTCCGGTCAGCTCTTCCGAATTGCCCCATGTCAGGCCTGTCTCTTTCCAAGAGGTGAGCCGTGTAGGGAAGCCAGATCAGAATTTGGGGGCCGCCACCCATTTAGGGTCACGCGGCTCGGTGATGTAGAACCACCCCGATTGCCACCCCTTTATGGTCTCCACGAAGGAGCCCTCGAGCCATAAAACGTTGGGCATCCTTCCCACCATGGCACCTCCACACTCCGCCTGGCGGCCGCCCACTACCTTCGGCTTGACATTGAAGGTCTTCAGCCATAAGCCGAAGTGGGGCCGGATGCAGAGGAAGGCCTCGCACACGACGATAAACGCCGAGATGTTGAGGATGAAATTCGGGGCCAGATCGTGGAAATCCAGGCCGTAGTAGAACATGAGCCCCCGGACAAATGGGTGAAGTGGAAAACCTAGTCCGCGGAGGAAGTGGTTGAGAAACACCACCCTCTCATGGGGCCTGGGGGTGGGGATAAGCTGCCCATTGTCAGGGAGCCAATGCGCAATTTCGCTGGACAAGTATCCGGCCTTCCACAGCTTTTTGATGTGTCCCTCCGTGACAGAGGAGACCATCCACTTGCCTCCCCCTCCGGACATTGCTGGGGAAGGTTGAGGCGAGATGTGTAGACTTGGGCGCTGGAGCTCGGGTGCGCCGAAATGGATGAGCAAAGGAGGAAGAAGGCGTGTGTGAAAAAGTGGATCCTTATCCCTTTATATGGACAGACGAAGCTATGCGTCCCCACCGACCTGGTAAAACTCGCTTATCTCCCAAGCGCCGTAATTGATGGCGCGGTTGGGTTACCCACGCCCGTATTGATGAGAATCCCGGAATAAGGGGACACGATCTCTGCTTTGACAAGACGTGCCAAGGAAACCGCCTCGCTAAACGTGCTGAGGTGGAACAGTAAAAACGATTCAAATAAAGGCTTGGCCGTGGTGTGATGCCACGGAATACGTCAACAGATTGAATCTGTGTAAATATTATTCTCTCTACGGTGGTATGTGGAATTTATTTTGCAGAGCCGGACACTATCCTTGTGTTCAAAATCTTCTATGAAGTATTCAGAGAAGGAACCCGTCTTGCAATGCCGAAGACATTATGTGCACCGGACTCGTCGTCATTGAAGCCTGGTTCAGGGGCTACTAAGGGAGTCCTGGATTAGGTGGTGTCTGGATAGCCGAACTATCACCTTTGGCCGGACTCCTAGACTATGAAGATACAAGATTGAAGACTTTGTCCCATGTCCGGATGGTACTTTCCTTGGCGTGGAAGGCAAGCTTGGCGATATGGATATGTAGATCTCCTACCATTGTAACCGACTCTGTGTAACCCTAACCCTCTTCGGTGCCTATATACACCGGAGGGTTTTAGTCCGTAGGACGAACAACAATCATACCATAGGCTAGCTTCTAGGGTTTAGCCTCTCCGATCTCGTGGTAGATCTACTCTTGTACTACCCATATCATCAATATTAATCAAGCAGGAGTAGGGTTTTACCTCCATTGAGAGGGCCCGAACCTGCGTAAAAACATCGTGTCCCTTGTCTCCTGTTACCATCCGCCTAGACGCACAGTTCGGGACCCCCTACCCGAGATCCGCCGGTTTTGACACCGACACCTCTCTCTTTATATCATAGACTTGACTTGAATAAGTTGACATCTACTGAAGTATCTTTACAAATGGCTGATAAATCAACTGCTATACCTGTCGGTATTTGTGAGGATGTGCCTGTTGTGGTTGCAAACATTACTATTTCAATGGACTTTGTTATTCTTGATATTCCCGAGGATGATAGTATGTCTATTATTCTTGGAAGACCATTTCTTAATACTGCAGGGGCTGTTATTGATTGCAACAAAGGCAATGTCACTTTTCATGTTAATGGCAATGAGCACACGGTATACTTTCCGAGGAAACAACCTCAAATTTATAGTATCAACTCTATTGGAAAAATTCCATCGATTATATTTGGAGGTTTTGAATTTCCTCTCCCTACTGTCAAGAAAAAGTATGATATTCTTATTGTTGGGGATTTTCATATCCCCATTGAGGTAACTTAGTGCTATTCGAAATTTCTCCGGTTCCATAATTATCGGAATGAGTTTGTTAACAAGACTTGATCAACCTTGTTAGTGGATTCTTTTTGATAATCACGAGATGGATGAAACTAGAAGCACAACCTTCTGTACCCTCTTTACATTTTCTGTTATTTAGTAGAAATAAAGTAAAATAGTATTTTTCTGTCTGTCTCACGACTTATCCGTGCAATATAAAAATATCCTGAAAATAAAAGTCCTCAGAATGCCATGCCAATTTAATATGATTTTTTCGGGAATATTTGAGGATTTACTGTGCAAAAATCACCGCGGGGGGAGCTGCCACCTGGTCACGAGGGTGGAGGGCGCGCCCTACCCCCCTGGGCGCGCCCCCTGCCTCATGGGCCCACGGTGGCCCTCCTCCACTTATCCATGCACCCATCTTCTTCCTCTGCCTCACACAAACACGAAAAACCAACTCAAGCATGAGTTCCAGCCCCCGTTGCTGTGATTTTCGATCTCCTTTCTCAAAGCACCTCTCGCAAAACTGCTTGGGGAGATTGTTCCTTGGTATGTGACTCCTCCATTGGTCCAATTAGTTTTTGTTCTAGTGCTTTATTCATTGCAAATTTGTGTTGCATAGGTGACCATGTTCTTGAGCTTGCATGTCAAATTTATATGGTTCCAAGTAGTTTTAATGCTTGATATAGGCTCTAGACACTTGTGGGAGTTGTTACTATCAATCTTATTGAAGTTGGTTCACTTTTATTTGAAGTTACTAAAAATTTCAGAAATTTTTCAGAGGAAACAATATGTTTAGGAGGATGTTCCAAGGTGGTTCTTCAAGGAAGCAAGGTCCCAGACTTGCAATACGTGATGCTGACGAGGAACCACCAAGAGACACTCCTGTGAGGCCCTGTGAATGGCCTTCAGAAAATTTTATGAATCAAGTGGGAATCAAAGAAGAATTTAGCGCATATTTGCGCAACGCCGGTCTTGAGGACTTTGAAGCTGACAAATGCCCCCAGTATCATGATCTCACAAGTTCATTTGTGAGGAGGTTTGAGTTTTCATCTTCGCGTAATTCTCCTTCAGTCTTGTTTGACCTTTATGACAAATCTTATACCATGGACTTCGAGGATTTCACTTCTGCTTGCAAACTTCCATCATGGGGTAGTGTCAGGGATCCCCCTAAATCTGAATATAGAGACTTTCTTGCTAGAATAACTGTGGGGGAATCTAGAGATATAACACAAGCCACTTTAGGGAGCATTCACTTTCCTGCTATACATTATTTTGCTCTCTTCATAGGTAGATGCATAAATGGTAAGGATGAAGCATGTCACATGTGTGTCCCTGATCTCAGCATTCTCAGGAGTGCTGTGTTAGGAGACCAATCTTATCATATGGGAGCCATCATAGCTCGTAGGTTGCATCAGAATAGACATAACGGAGATTTCTTTGGAGGAATTTATGCAACCCGCTTAGCTAATTTTCTTGAGATAGACATTCGTGAGGGTGATATGGAGTTACCCCCTTCTTATTTAGATTTTGATTCTATGGTTTCCCACCAGTTTGTTGAGAGAACTGAACCACCTCTCCAGTATCGACTAATCTTTAACAAACGTCATGTAGTCCATATTGCTCTTCCTGCTCCTGCCTTCTTTGATTTTCAGAAAAAAGGAAGATATATTATTACCAGAGAGGAGGCAGATGAGTACGAGAGGAGAGCGGAGGCTGCTCGACGCCACGCTATAGCTCAGGCGGCGATAGCCGCTGCGTCACAGTATGACCCCAACTTCACCTACGGGTATCCGCCAGGTTATCCCTGGCAATAGGCCAACTTAGGCCAAAAGCCTAAGCTTGGGGGAGTATGTATTTCCCACCGACATTACATTCATGTTCACACACACTCATTGCTAGATGTCGGTGCTCATACTCTTTCACTGTAATATCCATGCTAGTTTATTTTCTTTTTCCTGCTTTCTTCTTGTATGTTTAATAAACCTTAAGAAAAACAAAAAAAAATAGTAGTAGTTTATTTCTTTGTTGTAGTAATTAAAAAGGAAAAACCCAAAATATTTCCCGTTCTTCTTTTGTTTGTTGGGAGCTTTCCCGTGTAAATAGTTTTTATTCCTTTTCCTTTCTTTGGGGGTCGAGAAGACTATATTGAAAATGCTTAGTGGCTCTTATATGCATGATTGCTTATTTAACTTAGAGCCCATATTACTTGTCTTCTCTCTTGAGTTGAATGCTTGCAGATTCCAGCTTAGTCCAATGCACGCGCACTCTTATTATTATACACTTCGTTCGGTCGTGCAAGTGAAAGGTGATAATGATGATATATGATGGACTTATTGGGATGAGAAAAGCTGGTATGAACTCAACCTCTCTTGTTTTTTGTAAATATGATGATTCATTGTTCCTGAGTCAGCTATTATGAAGAGAACATATTTGCAATGACATTTAGAGATTATAGTTGCTTGTGCCATGCTTGATTAGCTATGAGTTATAATGGTTTACCTTGCGTGCCAACATGCTACTAGAATGATTATGATGTGGTATGATGGGATGGTATCCTCCTTTAAATGAATTGAGTGACTAGACTTGGCACATGTTCACGCATGTAGTTGAATCAAATCAACATAGCCTTCATGATATTTATGTTCATGGTAGATTATATCCTACTCATGCTTGTATTCGGTGTAAATTAATTTTAACGCATGTTTACGACTGTTGTCGCTCTCTCAGTTGGTCGCTTCCCAGTCTTTTGCTAGCCTTCACCTGTACTAAGCGGGAATACTGCTTGTGCATCCAAACTCCTTAAACCCGAAATTTGTTCCATATGAGTCCACTATACCTTCCTATATGCGGTATCTACCTGCCGTTCCAAGTAAATTTGCATGTGCCAAACTCCAAACCTTCAAATGAAATTCTGTTTTGTATGCTCGAGCAGCTCATGTTTCAACTCGGGCTGCCCTTATCTTCCATGTTAGGCGGTTATTCTCAAGAGGAGTGGACTCCGCTCCTCATTCACGAGAAAAATGGCTGGTCGCCGGGATGCCCAGTCCCATGCTTTATGCAAACTAAATTAAAATAACTGCAAACAAAACTCCCCCTGGGACCCGTTGAATGTTGGAGGCACTCGTTGTTTCGAGCAAGCCATGGATTGATGCTTGTGGAGGAGGGGGAGTATAAACTTTACCATTCTGTTTGTGAACCGCCTATAATTTGTGTAGCATGGAAGATATCGTCATCTCATAGTTGTTGTGTTGACAGCAAAAGTATGCCGCTCAAAATGTTATTCAATCTCTATTTTAAAACCGAGCTCTGGCACCTCTACAAATCCCTGCTTCCCTCTGCGAAGGGCCTATCTATTTACTTTTATGTGAGTCATCATCCTTCTTATTAAAAAGCACCCGCTGGAGAGCACACTGTCGTTTGCATTCATTATAATTGGTTTATATTGGGTATGACTTGACTGGATCTCTTTTACCATGAATTACAATGTTTAGTCAGTCCTTGATCTTTAAAGGTGCTCTGCATTTATGTTTTGCGGTCTCAGAAAGGGCTAGCGAGATACCATTTTGTTATATCATGTTATGATTATTTTGAGAAAGTGTTGTCATCCGAGTTTTGCTATTATGGCTCGCTAGCTGATTATGCTATTGATATGAGTAATTGTGAGACCTTCATGTTATTGTGAGTATGGTTAGTTCATAATAATTGCTGAAACTCGAATGCTGGCTTTTCATGTTTACAACAACAAGAGCAAACAGAGTTTGTAAAAGTTTTTGTTTTTCTCTTTCAGTTTGTCAACTGAATTGCTTGAGGACAAGCAAGGGTTTAAGCTTGGGGGAGTTGATACGTCTCCGTCGTATCTACTTTTCCAAACACTTTTGCCCTTCTTTTGGACTCTAACTTGTATGATTTGAATGGAACTAACCCGGACTAACATTGTTTTCAGCAGAATTGCCATGGTGTTGTTTTATGTGCAGAAAATAAAAGTTCTCGGAATGACCTGAAACTCCACGGAACACCTTAGAAAAAACAATAAAAAAATCATCGCCAAAGATGAAGACCAGGGGGCCAACACCCTGTCCACGAGGGTGGGGGGCACCCCCCCTGGGCGCGCCCCCTACCTCGTGGGCCCCCTGGTGTCCCTCCGACGCCAACTCCAACTCCATATATTGGCTTTTGGGGAGAAAAAAATCAGAGAGAAGAAATCATCGCGTTTTACGATACGGAGCCGCCGCCAAGCCCAAATCTCTCTCGGGAGGGCTGATCTGGAGTCCGTTCGGGGCTCCGTAGAGGGGGATTCGTCGTCGTTGTCATCATCAACCATCCTCCATCACCAATTTCATAATGCTCACCGCCGTGCGTGAGTAATTCCATCGTAGGCTTGTTGGACGGTGATGGGTTGGATGAGATTTATCATGTAATCGAGTTAGTTTTGTTAGGGTTTGATCCCTAGTATCCATTATGTTCTCAGATTGATGTTGCTATGACTTTGCTATGCTTAATGCTTGTCACTAGAGCCCGAGTGCCATGATTTCAGATCTGAACCTATTATGTTTTCATGAATATATGTGTGTTCTTGATCCTATCTTGCAAGTCTATAGTCACCTACTATGTGTTATGATCCGGCAACCCCGAAGTGACAATAATCAGGACCACTCCCGGTGATGACCATAGTTTGAGGAGTTCATGTATTCACTATGTGCTAATGCTTTGTTCCGGTTCTCTATTAAAAGGAGGCCTTAATATCCCTTAGTTTCCAATAGGACCCCGCTGCCACGGGAGGGTAGGACAAAAGATGTCATGCAAGTTCTTTTCCATAAGCACGTATGACTATATACGGAATACATGCCTACATTACATTGATGAACTGGAGCTAGTTCTGTGTCACCCTATGTTATGACTGTTACATGACGAACCGCATCCGGCATAATTATCCATTGCCAATCCGGTGCCTACGAGTTTTCCATATACTGGTTCTCGCTTATTTACTTTTCTGTTGCTACTGTTACAATCACTACAAAATACAAAAAACATTACTTTTGCTGCCTTTACTTTTGTTACCGTTACCACCACCATCATATTACTTTGCTACTAAATACTTTGCTGCAGATACTAAGTTTCCAGGTGTGGTTGAATTGACAACTCAGCTGCTAATACTTGAGAATATTCTTTGGCTCCCCTTGTGTCGAATCAATAAATTTGGGTTGAATACTCTACCCTCGAAAACGGTTGCGATCCCCTATACTTGTGGGTTATCAAGACCTTTTTCTGGCACCGTTGCCGGGGAGCATAGCTCTATTCTTTGAGTCACTTGGGATTTATATCTGCTGGACACTATGAAGAAATTGAAAGATGATCGAACTACTATTTTTCCCTCAACTACGAGGGGAGGTAAGGAACTGCCATCTAGCTCTGCACTAGATTCTCCTTCCGTTATAAGTAAGTTTGTGACACCTAAACCTGCTACTGCTATGAATTCTGATATGTCGCATGTTATTGATGATGACACTTCTGCTATGCATGATACTTATGATGAAACTACTTCTATGCTTGATAATACTGTGCCCCTTGGTGAATTTCTTGATGAGCAAATTGCTAGGTCTAGAGAAAGAGAAATTATTGAACCTGAATACGATGATGATAGTGATGATGAGAATATGCCTTCTATTCCTGAGGGTTATCTTTTTGATGCGGAATCTTCTGCAGCTATTTTTGCTTGCTGGGATAGATACGAACTTAAGAGGTTGCTAGTTAAATGGAGTAAAGAATCTTTTAGAGATAGAATGAGACCCGACCCTGCTTTTGCTACTTCACCTATCTGTGTTCTCGATAAGGACTATTATGATTTTTCTGTTGATCCATGTATAATTACTTTGGTTGAATCTGATCCTTTCTATGGTTATGAATCTGAAACTATTGTGGCACATCTTACTAAGTTGAATGATATAGCTGCCCTGTTTACTAATAATGAGAGATCGCGCTACCTTTATTTACTCAAAATATTTTTGTTCTCATTAAAGGGTGATGCTAAGATATGGTTTAATTCTCTTGATCCTGGTTGTGTGCAAAGTCCCCAGGATATGATTTATTACTTCTCTGCTAAATATTTCCCTGCTCATAAGAAACAAGCTGCTTTGAGGGAAATATACAACTTCGTGCAAATTGAAGAAGAGAGTCTCCCACAAGCTTGGGGGAGGCTTCTCAAGTTACTTAATGCTTTGCCTGATCATCCTCTTAAGAAACCTAAAATACTTGATATCTTTTATAATGGACTAACTGATGCTTCCAGAGAATACCTGGATAGTTGTGCTGGTTCTCTTTTCAGGGAAAGAACACCATATGAAGCTGAAATTCTATTGAATAATATGTTGACAAATGAAAATAATTGGGCACCTCCTGAGGCACCTCCTGAGCCAATTACTAAGCCTATTCCTAAACCAACTCCGAAGAAGAGAGGTGTTCTATTTCTCAGTCCCGAAGATATGCAAGAGGCAAAGAAAGCTATGAAAGAAAAAGGTATTAAAGCTGAAGATGTTAAGAATTTACCTCCTATTCAAGAAATACATGGTCTTAATTTACCGCTTGTTGAAGAAGTATATGATCTCAACTACTTATTTACTGAAGAACCTCCCGATATCCTGACACAGGTAGTAAAGGTAAATTCTCTCTATAGATATGATAAAGCTGAAGTCCCCCCTACTAAAATGGCTAGTCAGTGCTTGGATGAGTTTGATGATTTTATGTTTAAGCAAGATGACTTTAATGCTTATTTTGGTAGACAATTAAAACAGAATACCTTTATGATTAAACGCTTATGTGATTATATGGCTGATATTAGAGGTGAACTTAAACTTGTTAGCAAACATGCTTCTATGTTTACCACTCAAGTAGAACAAGTACTTAAAGCTCAAAAAGAAGTGCTTGATGAAATGAATAGTAAGGAAAATGATTATGCTGTTAGAGTGGGTACTAGAACTGGTAGAATGACTCAGGAACCTTTGTATCCTGAAGGCCACCCTAAGAGAATCAAGCAAGATTCTCAGAGGAATAATATCGATGTACCTAGTTCTTCTAAGAGGAAGAAAAAGAAAAATGGTAGAACCTTGCAAACTTCTAGTGAACCTATTGCTGAACCACCTGAGAATCCGAATGATATCTCTATTTCTGATGCTGAGACACAATTAGGTGATGAACATGAACCTAGTGAAAATGTTAAGGATGATGTTCATGTTGATGCTCAACCTAGTAATGATAATGATGTAGAGATTGAACCTGTTGTTGATCTTGATAACCCACAATCAAAGAATCAACATTATGATAAAAGAGACTTCGTTGCTAGGAAACATGGTAAAGAAAGGGAACCCTGGGTTCAGAAACCCATGCCTTTTCCTCCGAAACCATCCAAGAAAAAGGATGATGAGGATTTTGAGCGTTTTGCTGAAATGATTAGACCCATATTTTTGCGTATGCGATTAACTGATGTGCTCAAAACAAATCCTTATGCTAAGTATATGAAGGATATCATTACTAATAAAAGAAAGATACCAGAAGCTGAAATTTCCACCATGCTTGCTAATTATACTTTTAAGGGCGGAATACCAAAGAAACTTGGAGATCCCGGAGTACCTACTATACCATGCTCCATTAAGACAAATCATGTTAAAACTGCTTTATGTGATCTTGGAGCCGGTGTTAGTGTTATGCCTCTCTCTTTATATCGTAGACTTGACTTGAATAAGTTGACACCTACTGAAATATCTTTACAAATGGCTGATAAATCAACTGCTATACCTGTCGGTATTTGTGAGGATGTGCCTATTGTGGTTGCAAACATTACTATTTTAACGGACTTTGTTATTCTTGATATTCCCGAGGATGATAGTATGTCTATTATTCTTGGAAGACCATTTCTTAATACTGCAGGGGCTGTTATTGATTGCAACAAAGGCAATGTGACTTTTCATGTTAATGGCAATGAGCACACGGTACACTTTCCGAGGAAACAACCTCAAGTTTATAGTATCAACTCTATTGGAAAAATTCCATCGATTATATTTGGAGGTTTTGAATTTCCTCTCCCTACTGTCAAGAAAAAGTATGATATTCTTATTGTTGGGGATTTTCATATCCCCGTTGAGGTAACTTAGTGTTATTCGAAATTTCTCCGGTTCCATGATTATGGAATGAGTTTGTTTACAAGACTTGATCAACCTTGTTAGTGGATTCTTTTTGATGATCACGAGATGGATGAAACTAGAAGCACAACCTTCTGTACCCTCTTTACATTTTCTGTTATTTAGTAGAACTAAAGTAAAATAGTATTTTTCTGTCTGTCTCTCGACTTATCCGTGCAATATAAAAATATCCGGAAAATAAAAGTCCTCAGAATGGCATGCCAATTTAATATGATTTTTCGGGAATATTTGAGGATTTACTATGCAAAAATCACCGCGGGGGGAGCTGCCACCTGGTCACGAGGGTGGAGGGCGCGCCCTACACCCCTGGACGCGCCCCCTGCCTCATGGGCCCACGGTGGCCCTCCTCCACTTATCCCCGCACCCATCTTCTTCCTCTGCCTCACACAAACACGAAAAACCAACTCAAGCACGAGTTCCAGCCCCCGTTGCTGTGATTTTTGATCTCCTTGCTCAAAGCACCTCTCGCAAAACTGCTTGGGGAGATTGTTCCTTGGTATGTGACTCCTCCATTGGTCCAATTAGTTTTTGTTGTAGTGCTTTATTCATTGCAAATTTGTGCTGCATAGGTGACCATGTTCTTGAGCTTGCATGTCAAATTTATTTGGTTCCAAGTAGTTTTAATGCTTGATATAGGCTCTAGACACTTGTGGGAGTTGTTACTATCAATCTTATTGAAGTTGGTTCACTTTTATTTGAAGTTACTAAAAATTTCAGAAATTTTTCAGAGGAAACAATATGTTTAGGAGGATGTTCCAAGGTGGTTCTTCAAGGAAGCAAGGTCCCAGACTTGCAATACGTGATGCTGACGAGGAACCACCAAGAGACGCTCCTGTGAGGCCCTGTGAATGGCCTTCGAAAAATTTTATGAATCAAGTGGGAATCAAAGAAGAATTTAGCGCATATTTGCGCAACGCCGGTCTTGAGGACTTTGAAGCTGACAAATGCCCCCAGTATCATGATCTCACAAGTTCATTTGTGAGGAGGTCTGAGTTTTCATCTTCGCGTAATTCTCCTTCGGTCATGTTTGACCTTTATGACAAATCTTATACCATGGACTCAGAGGATTTCACTTCTGCTTGCAAACTTCCATCATGGGGTAGTGTCAGGGATCCCCCTAAATCTGAATATAGAGACTTTCTTGCTAGAATAACTGTGGGGGAATCTAGAGATATAACACAAGCCACTTTAGGGAGCATTCACTTTCCTACTATACATTATTTTGCTCTCTTCATAGGTAGATGCATAAATGCTAAGGATGAAGCATGTCACATGTGTGTCCCTGATCTCAGCATTCTCAAGAGTGCTGTGTTAGGAGACCAATCTTATCATATGGGAGCCATCGTAGCTCGTAGGTTGCATCAGAATAGAGATAACGGAGATTTCTTTGGAGGAATTTATGCAACCCGCTTAGCTAATTTTCTTGAGATAGACATTCGTGAGGGTGATATGGAGTTATAACTTGGGGGCAATAGTTGCACGTAGGTTGCATAATAATAGTAAAAGGGGAAATTTCTTTGGAGGAATTTATGCAACCCGTGTGGCAAATTTTCTTAATATAGCTCCACAAGAGGGGGATATGATTGTACCTCCTATTTATTTAGATAGAGAAGCTATGATTGATCATCAATTTCTTGAGAGGAATGAACAGTTCCTCCATTATCGACTAATCTATGATAGACGCAACGTCGTCCCTGTCACTCTTCCTGCCCCGTACCTTTTTGATTATCGGGCAAGAGGAAGATATATTATCACCAGGGAAGAAGCAGCTGAATACGAGAGGGGAATGGAGGCCGCTCGCCAACACGCTGCTGGCCAGGAGGCTGTTGCCTCTGCAGCTAAATACAACCCCAGTTTCACTTATGGATATCAGCCAGGCGGTCCTTGGTATTAGACCAACTTAGGCCAAAACCCTAAGCTTGGGGGAGTACGTATTTCTCACCGACTTTACATTCATGTTCATACACTAGTCATCGGTGCTCATACTCTTTCATTGTATTATCCATGTTAGTTTAAATTTCGTTTTCTAGCTTTCTTCTTGTGTGTTTGTTAAACCTTAAGAAAAACCAAAAAAATAGTTAGTTTAATTTCCTTGCTTGTAGTAGAAATTAAATTGAAAAGCCAAAAAGATTTCTCGTTCTTCTTTTATTTGTTGGGAGATTTCCCGTGTAAATAGTTTTATTTTCTTTTCTTTCTTTTGGGGGTCGAGAAGACCATATTGAAAATGCTTAGTGGCTCTCATATGCATGATTGTTTATTTATATTTAGAGCCCATATTACTTGTCTTCTCTCTTGAGTTGAATGCTTGCAGATTCCAACTTAGTCCAATGCACGTGCACTCTTATTATTATACACATCGTCCGGTTGTGCGAGTGAAAGGCAATAATGACGATATATGATGGACTTACTGGGATGAGAAAAGCTGGTATGAACTCGGCCTCTCTTGTTTTTGTAAATATGATGATTCATCGTTCCTGAGTCAGCTATTATGAAGTAAACATATTTGCAATGACATTTAGAGATTATAGTTGCTTGTGCCATGCTTGATTATCTATGAGTTATAATGGTTTACCTTGCGTGCCAACATGCTATTAGAATGATTATGATGTGATATGATGGGATGGTATCCTCCTTTGAATGAATTGAGTGACTCGACTTGTCACATGTTCACGCATGTAGTTGAAACAAATCAACATAGCCTTCATGATATTTATGTTCATGGTGGATTATATCCTACTCATGCTTGTCGGTGTGAATTAATTTTAGTGCATGCTTACGACTGTTGTCACTCTCTCAGTTGGTCGCTTCCCAGTCTTTTGCTAGCCTTCACCTGTACTAAGCGGGAATATTGCTTGTGCATCCAAACTCCTTAAACCCCAAAGTTGTTCCATATGAGTCCACTATACCTACCTATATGCGGTATCTACCTGCCGTTCCAAGTAAATTTGTATGTGCCAAACTCCAAACCTTCAAATGAAATTCTGTTTTTTATGCTCGAGCAGCTCATGTTACAACTAGGGCTGCCTATATCTTCCATGCTAGGTGGGTTATTCTCACGAGGAGTGGACTGCGCTCCTCATTCACGAGAAAGGGTCGGTAACCGGATGCCCAGTCCCATGATCCAAAAAGATCAAAGCAAATCAAAATAATTAAACAAACTCCCCCAGGGCTGTTGTATGTTGGAGGCACTCGTTGTTTCGAGCAAGCCATGGATTGATGCTTGTTGGTGGTTGGGGGAGTATAAACCTTTACCATTCTGTTTGGGAACTGCCTATAATGCATGTAGTATGGAAGATATAGCCATATCATAGTTGTTGCGTTGACAGTGAAAGTATGCCGCTCAAAATATTATTCAATCTCTATTTTAAAATCGAGCTCTGGCACCTCTACAAATCCCTGCTTCCCTCTGCGAAGGGCCTATCTATTTACTTTTTATGTTGAGTCATCATCCTTCTTATTAAAAGCACCCGCTGGAGAGCAATCTGTCATTTGCATTCATTACTATTGGTTTATATTGGGTATGACTTGACTGGATTTCTTTTACCATGAATTACAATGTTTAGTCAGTCATTGATCTTTAAAGGTGCTCTCCATTTATGTTTTCGGTCTCAGAAAGGACTAGCGAGATACCATTTTGTTATATCATGTTATGATTATTTTGAGAAAGTGTTGTCATCCGAGTTTTATTATTATGATTCGCTAGCTGATTATGCTATTGATATGAGTAATTGTGAGACCTATGTGTTATTGTGAGTATGGTTAGTTCATAATATTTGTTGAAACTTGAATGCTGGCTTTTCATGTTTACAACAACAAGAGCAAACAGAGTTTGTAAAAGTTTTACTTTATAACTGTCGGTGTCAAAACCGGCGGATCTCGGGTAGGGGGTCCCGAACTGTGCGTCTAGGCGGATGGTAACAGGAGACAAGGGACACGATGTTTTTACCCAGGTTTGGGCCCTCTTGATGGAGGTAAAACCCTACTCCTGCTTGATTAATATTGATGGTATCGGTATTACAAGAGTTGATCTACCACGAGATCAGAGAGGCTAAACCCTAGAAGCTAGCCTATGGTATGATTGTTGTTCGTCCTACGGACTAAAACTCTCCGGTTTATATAGACACCGGAGAGGGCTAGAGTTACACAGAGTCGGTTACAATGGGAGGAGATCTTCATATCGTATCGCCAAGCTTGCCTTCCATGCCAAGGAAAGTCCCATCCGGACACGGGACGGAGTCTTCAATCTTGTATCTTCATAGTCCGGGAGTCCGGCTAAAGGTCATAGTTCAGCCATCCGGACACCCCCTAATCCAGGACTCCCTCAGTAGCCCCTGAACCAGGCTTCAATGACTACGAGTCCGGCGCGCAAGTTGTCTTCGACATTGCAAGGCGGGTTCCTCCTCCGAATACTTCATAGAAGATGTTGAACACTAGGATAGTGTCCGACTCTGCAAAATAAGTTCCACATGCCACCATAGAGAGAATAACATTTGCACCAATCTAATCTGCTGACGTATTCCGCAGCGTGACCTCACTCCACGGCCAGGCTTTTATTAATTTTACTGTTCCACCTCAGCGCGTTTAGCGAGGCGGTTTCCTTGGCATGTCTTGTCAAAGCAGAGATCGTGTCCCCTTATTCCGGGATTCTCATCAATACGAGCGTGGGTAACCCAACCGCACCATTAACCGCGGCGCTTGGGAGATAAGCGAGTTTTATTAGGCCGGCGGGGGCTCGTAGTTTTGGCCGCCCATATAAGGGGATAAGAATCCGCCCTTTCCATTCACGCCTTCTTCCTCCTTTGCTTATTCGTCCCTGCGCACTCGAGCTCCAACGCCCAAGCCCGCACTTCCCACCTCAACCTACTCCAATCATGTCCGGAGCGGGAGGTAGATGGATGGCCTCCTCCGTCACGGAGGGGCAAATCAAAAAGTTGAGGACGGCCGGATACTTGTCTGACGACATCGCGCACCGGCTTCCAGATGCGGGGCAACTCATCCCTACCCCCAGGCCTCATGAGAGGGTTGTCTTTCTCCCTCATTTCCTCCGCGGACTAGGTTTTCCTCTTCACCCGTTCGTCCGGGGGCTCATGTTCTACTATGGCCTGGACTTCCACGATCTGGCCCCGAACTTTATCCTCAACATCTCGGCGTTCATTGTCGTGTGTGAGGCCTTCCTCTGCATCCAGCCCCACTTCAGCTTATGGCTGAAGACTTTTAATGTCAAGCCAAAAGTGGTGAGCGGCCGCCAAGCAGAGTGCGGAGGTGCCATGGTGGGCCGGATGGCCAACGTCCTATGGCTCGAGGGCTCCTTCGTGGAGACAATAAAAGGATGGCAATCAGGGTGGTTCTACATCACCGAGCCACGCGACCCTAAAAAGGAGGCAGCCCCCGAATTCCGATCTGGCTTTCCCACATGGCTCACCTCCTGGAAAGAGACGGGCTTAACGTGGGGAGATTCAGAAGAGCTGACCGGACTCCAAACCTGCGTCAAAAAGCTAGTCAGCAAGAACCTCAAGCTCTTCAACGTAGTCCAGGTCATGCTTATCCGCCGGGTCCTCCCATGCCAACAACGGGCCTTCAAATTGTGGGAGTTCGATCCGGCACAGCACCAAGCCTTGAGCGGGCTCTTCGATACTACGTATGAAGATGCCTGGAAGGTGTTGTTTAAGGGCGCCGAGGCCCCCGCATCCGCTACCAAAGATCGCGGATTCGCGGCGTCGGGCCAACGAGGTAAGTCATTCTACCCTTTACGGGACTCTTTTCTTTCATAGTCTGACTCTATGCGGGATCTAAACTCCCCTACCTTTGACAGGACTGGCTGAGGAAGTCCGGACAGGTTAGCTGTCCGGCTCCCTTACCAGAAGATCCAGCGGACACCCGATTGACGGGGCTGCTGGTTCTGGCACCTCACGTGGTGCTGGAGAAGAAGGCCAAGAAGAAGGCCACGGGGACTCGAAAGAGTTCCCGGCGCTTGGTGGTATCGGATTCATCGCCTGACAACCCCGACACGCCCTCCGCCTCGGAAGACGAGGAGGAGGAAGAAAAAGAAGCCTCTCCCCCTCCAACGGGGGGAGGAAAGAAAAGGAAGGCCGCCCCAACTGGGGAGGCCGGAGGGTCCAAGAAGGGGAAGACCCTTCTGCCGGACTACGCCTCCGATGCCGAAGACGGCGGGGAGGAATGGCCATCCAGGGTCAAGCCCCTGGCAAAATCGTAAGTGTGCGGTTACCCGAATGACTCATGGCGCTCCTCTATTATTCGGTAACGTCAAACGCCGAATTTTAATCATGCAGTCTGCCCAGAGCTCAGCTCGGCGATTCGTCGAGCGGCTCCCTGAATTCGTCGGATGTGAACAGCGCTTTACTTCGGACGGCCTCCTCCCCTCTCCCTGCGGATGACGCTGAGGTGGGGTCCCGAAGGGGACCGAACCAGGAGGAGGTGGTCCTGGAGGTGCCTCAAGGCGACCTCCCGGATTCCAGGCCCAAAGGGGGTAAAGCCCCGGAGGGGTCTAAGTCCGGCCCTGGGCCGGACACTGCTCTGGAACCACCAGCGGTTCCCAAGTCCGACAGGCGGCGCCTTCACAAGAAGGGCAAGCCTACGCTGTCGGCGCCCTCCGTCCATCCGGAGGCGCTGGACAATTTGCTAGAGGCGCTTAATGACGCCTCCATCGACGAGGAACACCGCACTGTTATGAGTGCGGTGATTCAAAAGGTTCAGTCCGCCAAGGGCGGGCTGACAGAAGCCTGTACAAGTCTGTTAACAGGCTTTGAGGTATGTGTTCGAAACATATAAAAATGTTACCGCATAGACAGTAGCCCCTGATGCTCGGTTCGGTGTTCGGAAAGAAAAGCCGAGCTGAGGATCTAAAAAGATATACGCAGGAGTCTAATAAAAATATGTCGATATGGGAATGCATGCTGCGCTGCTGACCTCTGCCGCACTAACTGCGGAGGTCAATGTATTGAAGGGAAGCCTCGAGCGGTCCGAGAACGAGCTCGGCCGTGCCAAGAAGCAGCTCGAGGACAAGGAGGGTATGTAATACCGCATGTAAATGTATATAGAAATACTTGGTTGCAAATAATGACATGACCAACTTAAATGTTGCAGGGGCCACGGCCGAGGTGGCGACCCTGAAGGAGGCGGTCTCCAAGGCTGAAAACAGTGCGGCCCTGGAGCGCACCGAGCGAGAGAAGCGGGAGGTGCGGGTGGCGGAGGTGCGGCAAGAGCTCCAGGCTCTCGTGGAAAAACACGAGAGTTTGGAGCATGACTCGAAGACTCGAGAGTCCGAGCTCGCCTTGGCTCTTGAGAGTGCCAAAAACGCTAAGGCCGAAGCCCAGAAGGCCCTCCAGGAGATCGAGGCGATGAAGAAAATAGCGGCAGGTAAGGCATTCTTTATGCAAAGCAAGAATATAAAAGTTAATTATCTGCTACTTACCCGAATCCAGAGCTCTCCAGGAGCTTTCGTCGATCTTCCTCGTAGTGTGTCTGATGCCGCTGCATACTAGCAAGCCGAAGAGGGGAGCTCGACGGAAAAAGTGTTCTGGTCTCAGTATGCTGAGGCCGAACATCCGGTGCCCCTGAGCGACCAGCTGAAGCAGCTAGTCGAGCTCCACAAGGTGGCCGAACAGGCCATGAAGGGCCTCATAGCTCGGCTGTGGCCTGTTGAAGCCATGGCTGGGAGCTACTTCGGTCTGGTGCGGCGGCTGGTGGACGCGTGTCCATGGATTGAGGTCGTCAAGTGCTCCGTTTGTATCGAAGGTGCCCGTCGGGCCCTTGCCCGTGCTAAGGTGCACTGGGGCAAGCTGGACGCTGAGAAGCTTTTGATGGACGCGCCACCGCCGGGCAAGGAGTATCGCACACCTGAGATGTATTATAAGGGCGTCCTGAAGGGTGCTCGCCGTATAGCGGACGAATGCTCCAAAGATGTAATTTTTTAGTAGACTCGCATCTGTTATCATGTACGCTGAAAACTTTGTTCATATGCGTTAAGCAACGCTTGTTAATTTAAAATATTACCTTCTGTGCGGCCGTTTATCAAATCTGAGAGATGCAAGTCGTCGGCTTCGACCCCCATGCCACGAGTGCTGGGGTGTTCGGGATAAACCTGAGCGCTCTTGTTCCCATTCTTGGGTTCATCTAGGGAGGCGCTCAGCACAACGAACCAGGTCGTCGGACTTATAATGCTTTATCACTCTCACTTAGCCATAGAATTCTATAATTTTAAATTTCGGCAAAGCCCCTAGTATTCGGAAGACCGAGTTCGGGGTGCTATCCATGCCTAGGCCGGATAAGTCCGGTTCCTCACTCTAAGCGGCATAAGTCTTTAAGGACTCGAAAAACCTCGCAAACAGTGACCGGTCTCTCGCACTATCATGACGGTCAGTTTTAGCTTTCTCTACTGAGGTGTTAACCCAGCTCAACTGGGGCACAATTGCAGTAGTTCTCCCAGCGCTACCTTAGCCAACATTGCGGAACCTAAGGTACCAAAACATGGGAGCCGAGCAAACCCAACTATTGACCAAAGACATGATTCGGAGCCGATGCATATAGTGCTATAAGTTCGGGGTGCCGCACTCATAAGAGTGTTCGGTCTTCTCACACCATGTTATGGGGTGCTTCAGCCCCTGGTGTATTGGCCGTACCAAAGTGTACGGTTGCATAATGTCATGACTGAACATATATATATAAAAGGAATACAATAATAGATAGAAGCTATGTATTGTTTATTATTAAAAAATTGCTGCTATGAAAGCAGAACGATACAAATAGTGCGATAAGCAAGAGATGGGATTATTTGACATGTCCCCCTCCAGGGGCAAGCTGCGGGATTTTAAGTAAAACAGGTATTAAGCTCGTTATAGAGACCACCTGGACATTCGACGCGGCTTGTCCTCACCCTGGCTGTTGCATAGTGTGTTCGGTGGGTATTGCCGGACAGGCCTTCTGAGTAGTTGGGTCCTGAAAGTATATAAAAAAAGAAAATGACCTAATAGGGAGCCCCTAAGTGCGGTTGAGGCGCATTCTGGGCGTGCCGTAGTTGTGCCCCTCCCCTTATGCCCATGGTATTTTCAAAGCGTAATTATGTACGCGTGGTACCGATAGCACCATCTGACGAGGGCTGGGGTTGGGGCCGCACTGCTATGCTTGCTCGGATCGTGCCAGCCAGCTCTATTGTAGGTTGCTTTGGGCGTGCTTGACGTTGTCCGGACGTTTAATACCCGAATTGGAGAGCTGCCTTGAGAGGCTGCTCTGTACTTCCGCTGCCAGGGCCGCTGTCTGCTCCTCTGTTCGGAGAGAGCACTCGGTGTTTCCATTTACCGTGATTACTCCACGAGGGCCTGGCATCTTGAGCTTGAGATATGCGTAGTGCGGCACCGCATTGAGTTTTGCAAATGCGGTTCGTCCGAGCAGGGCGTGATAACCACTGCGGAATGGGACTATGTCGAAGATTAACTCTTTGCTTCGGAAATTGTCCGGGGATCCGAAGACCACTTCGAGTGTAACCGAGCCTGTACAGCTGGCTTCTACACCTGGTATGACGCCTTTAAAGGTTGTCTTTGTGGGTTTAATCCTTGAGGGATCGATACCCATTTTTCGCACTGTATGCTAATAAAGCAGGTTCAGGCTGCCGCCGTCCATTAGGACTCTGGTGAGGTGAAATCCGTCGATAATTGGGTCTAGGACCAATGCGGCGAATCCGCCGTGATGGATGCTAGTGGGGTGGTCCCTTTGATCAAAAGTGATCGGGCAGGAGGACCATGGGTTGAACTTTGGGGCGACTGGCTCCAACGCATAGACGTCCTTGAGAGCATGCTTCCGCTCCCTTTTGGGGATGTGGGTTGCGTATATCATGTTCACCGTCCGCACTTGCGGGGGGAATCCCTTCTGTCCTCTGTTGTTCGGCAGCCGGGGCTCCTCCTTGTCATCGCTACGCAGCCCCTTTTCTCTGGTTTCGGCACTTAACTTTCCTGCCTGCTTGAACACCCAACAATTTCTGTTGGTGTGGTTGGCTGGTTGTTCGGGGGTGCCATGTATCTGGCATGAGCGGTCGAGTATCCGGTCTAAGTTGGATGGGCCCGGAGGGTTTCTTTTGAATGGCTTCTTCCGCTGAGCGGGTTTAGAGCCTCTGAATCCGGCGTTGACTGCCGTATCCTCAGTATTGTCGCCGTTAATGCGGCGCTTGTGCTTGTTGCGACGTGACCTGCCATTGTTGTCCTTGGTATCCGAATTATCAGGGCTCTTGGTTATGTTATTCCTACGAGCTAGCCAGCTGTCTTTGCCCGCGCAGAAGCGGGTCATGAGTGTCGTGAGGGCTGCCATAGATTTCGGCTTTTCCTGTCCTAGGTGCCGGCAAGCCATTCGTCTCGGATGTTGTGCCTGAAGGCAGCAAGGGCCTCGGCGTCCGGACAGTCGACTATTTGATTTTTCTTGGTTAGGAATCGTGTCCAGAATTGCCTGGCCGATTCCTTTGGCTGCTGGATTATGTGGCTTAGGTCATCGGCGTCTGGTGGTCGCACGTAAGTGCCTTGGAAGTTGTCAAGGAATGAGGATTCCAGGTCCTCCCAGCAACTAATTGACTCTGCTGGCAGGCTGTTAAGCCAATGTCGAGCTGGTCCTTTAAGCTTGAGCGGGAGGTATTTGATGGCATGTAGATCATTACCACGGGCCATGTGGATATGAAGGAGATAATCCTCGATCCATACCACAGGATCTGTTGTGCCATTGTATGATTCGATGTTCATGGGTTTAAAACCCTCGGGGATTTGATGATCCATTACTTCATCCGTGAAGCATAGTGGGTGTGCGGCGCCCCTATATTGGGCTATATCACGACGCAGCTCGGATGAGCTTGGTCTGTTGTATTCGGCCTGGCCGTACTTATCATGTCTGGCGTGACGGCTGGCGTCACGTGAAGCGGGGCGCCCATGCGATCCATAGATCGATCTTGCTTGCCTTGCCTTGTTCTCCAATATGTCTCGCAGGTCTGTTGCGTCTCCCCGTACTCTGGTATGTCTTGAGCGGTGCCGGGGTGCGGCTTGGGTTGAGGGCCTGAAGGCCTCTCTGTCGCGGCCACGGGGTAGCCGATCGGGTGCATCGTATGCTGGTGATGTAGGTTTAGTTGCTTCCTCCTCAAGTTGGGTTAGCAGCCTGCGCTTTGGGTAGCTCTTGGAGGGGCGCTCGAGTTTATACTCTTCGGCCGCCAGGACTTTGGTCCATCTGTCGGCTAGCAAGTCTTGGTCAGCTCTAAGTTGCTGCTCTTTTTTCTTGAGGCTGCGTGCCGTGGTCATAAGCCTGCGTTTGAAACACTCTTGTTCGACGGGATCCTCTGGCACGACGAATTCATCGTCGTCGAGGCTTGCCTCGTCTTCGGAGGGAGGCATATAGTTGTCGTCCTCAACCTCTCTGTCGGCTGCTCTCTCATGAGGGCTGGCTCCTTCGTCCTCCTGCATTGAATCCTGCTGGAGGGGGTTATCTTCGGCACTGTCCGGCATGTTGTTATCTCCGGTGCCGGATTCGCCGTTCTTGTTTTGGCGGGATTTAGAGCGGCGCCGCTGACGTCGGCGCTTGGGTTGCTTCTTGGAGGGGTCATCCTCTGTTTTTTCCTCGCCATCCCCTGCTTTGGGGGTGTCCACCATGTATATGTCATATGACGAGGTGGCTTTCCAGTTCCCTATAGGCGCTGGTTCTTGGTTGTCTCCTTCATCGGCGTTCATACCGTCGATGTCTTCGGAGTCAAAGTCGAGCATGTTGGTTAAATCGTCGACAGTGGCTACGAAGTGGGTGGTGGGTGGGCCTTGAATTTCTTCGTCGTCCGTATCCCAACCATGCTGACCATAGTTCGGCCAGGGCTCTCCTGACAAAGAGAGAGACTTTAGTGAATTCAGGATATCGCCAAAGGGCGAGTGCTGAAAGACGTCCGCGGCGGTGAAATCCATGATCGGAGCCCAATCGGGTTCGATCGGAAGGGGTGTGGAAGATTCGGAGTCCGGAACGGAGTCCGGCACCTTGGTGTCACGGGCCTTGCAAAGGACTAGGCTGGTATTCGGCTCTATAGCCGTAGAGATTGCAAATCCTGGGGCGTCGTCCAACCGTCCGTCCCTGGTTAGCGCAGTCGGCTCCGAGATAATGGTCGGAGCGGACTCCTGAGCGGCACTCTGGGCGCTGTCAGGCGGCAGAGCTAGATCATGCCCATCGAGACAGTGCGGCGCGCTCGGCCGTGGCTCGAATCCGTCGAAGATCAAGTCCCGCGAATGTCGGCCGTGTAGTTTAAGCTTCCAAACCTGACCTAATGGGCAGGGGCGTAGCTTTCGATCTGCTCCAGATGGCCAAGCGAGTTGGCCCGCAGTGCGAAGCCGCCGAATACGAAGATCTGTTCGGGGAGAAAAGTCTCACCCTGGACTGCGTCGTGGTTGAAGATCTAAGAAGCCATCGGGCCTAAAGGCGACGACACAGAGGAACTCTCAATGAAAGCACCAATGTCGGTGTCAAAACCGGCGGATCTCGGGTAGGGGGTCCCGAACTGTGCGTCTAGGCGGATGGTAACAGGAGACAAGGGACACAATGTTTTTACCCAGGTTCGGGCCCTCTCGGTGGAGGTAAAACCCTACTCCTGCTTGATTAATATTAATGGTATGGGTATTACAAGAGTTGATCTACCACGAGATCAGAGAGGCTAAACCCTAGAAGCTAGCCTATGGTATGATTGTTGTTCGTCCTACGGACTAAAACTCTTCGGTTTATATAGACACCGGAGAGGGCTAGGGTTACACAAGAGTCGGTTACAATGGGAGGAGATCTTCATATCGTATCGCCAAGCTTGCCTTCCACACCAAGGAAAGTCCCATCCGGACACGGGACAGAGTCTTCAATCTTGTATCTTCAAAGTCCGAGAGTCCGGCCAAAGGTCATAGTCCGGCCATCCGGACACCCCCTAATCCAGGACTCCCTCAATCACTTTCAGTTTATCAACTGAATTGCTTGTGGACAAGCAAAGGTTTAAGCTTGGGGGAGTTGATACGTCTCCAATGTATCTACTTTTCCAAACAATTTTGCCCTTGTTTTGGACTCTAACTTGCATGATTTGAATGAAACTAACCCGGACTGACGCTATTTTCAGTAGAACTGTTGTTGATTTATGTGTAGAAAATAAAAGTTCTCGGAATGTCCTAGAAATCCATGGAGGTACTTTTCAGATTTAATAAGAATTTTTGGCGAAAGAATCAAGGCTAGGGGGCCCACGGGCTGTCCCACGAGACAGGGGGCGCCCCCCCCTAGGGGCGCGCCCTCCTATCTCGTGGGCCCCCCGAACCTCCTCAGACCTCAACTCCAACTCCATATATACCGTCTCGGGGAGAAAAAAATCAAGGAGAAAGTTTCATCGCGTTTCACGACACGGAGCTACCGCCAAGCCCTAATCTCTCTCGGGAGGGCTGATCTGGAGTCCGTTCGGGGCTCCGGAGAGGGGGATTCGTCGCCGTCGTCATCATCAACCATCCTCCATCACCAATTTCATGATGCTCACTGCCGTGCGTGAGTAATTCCATCGTAGGCTTGCTGGACGGTGATGGGTTGGATGAGATTTACCATGTAATCAAGTTAGTTTTTTTAGGGTTTGATCCCTAGTATCCACTATGTTCTGAGATTGATGTTGCTATGACTTTGCTATGCTTAATGCTTGTCACTAGGGCCCGAGTGCCATGATTTCAGATCTGAACCTATTATGTTTTCATGAATATATGTGTGTTCTGGATCCTATCTTGCAAGTCTATAGTCACCTATTATGTGTTATGATCCAACAACCCCGAAGTGATAATAATCGGTATACTTCTCGGTGATGGCCGTAGTTTGAGGAGTTCATGTATTCACTATGTGTTAATGCTTTGGTCCGGTTCTCTATTAAAAGGAGGCCTTAATATCCCTTAGTTTACACTAGGACCCCGCTGCCACAGGAGGGTAGAACAAAAGATGTCAAGCAAGTTCTTTTCCATAAGCATGTATGACTATTTACGGAATACATGCCTACATTATATTGATGAATTGGAGCTAGTTCTATATCACCCTATGTTATAGCTATTACATGAGGAATCGCATCCGGCATAATTGTCCATCATTGATCCATTGCCTACGAGCTTTTCACATATTGTTCTTTGCTTATTTACTTTTCCGTTGCTACTGTTACACCTACTACAAAAACCAAAAAACATTTACCTTTTCCGTTGCTATTGTTACCATTACTATCATACCACTTTTGCTACTAAACACTTTGCTGCAGATACTAAGTTATCTAGGTGTGGTTGAATTGACAACTCAACTGCTAATACTCAAGAATATTCTTTGGCTCCCCTTGTGTCGAATCAATAAGGGTTGTACTTCACCCTCGAAAGCTGTTGCGATCCCCTACACTTGTGGGTTATCATGGACCTTCGAAGTTCAGTAGCAACTTGATCCGAAGTACCTTGATCATCATCATTAACTTCCTCTCTAGTCGGTGCAGGCACCACAGGAACATCTTCCTGAGCTGCGCTACTTTTCGGTTCAAGAGGCAGTACTTCATTGAGTTCTACTTTCCTCCCACTTATTTCTTTCAAGAGAAACTCTTTCTCTAGAAAGGACCCGTTCTTGGCAACAAAGATCTTTCCTTCGGATCTAAGGTAGAAGGTATACCCAATGATTTCCTTAGGGTATCCTATGAAGATGCATTTTTCCGAGTTGGGTTCGAGCTTTTCAGGTTGAAGTTTCTTGACATAAGCATCGCATCCCCAAACTTTTAGAAATGATAGCTTAGGTTTCTTCCCAAACCATAATTCATACGGTGTCGTCTCAACGGATTTAGACGGTGCCCTATTTAAAGTGAATGTAGCTGTCTCTAGAGCATATCCCCAAAATGATAGCGGTAAATCGGTGAGTGACATCATAGATCGCACCATATCCAATAGAGTGCGATTATGACGTTCGGACACACCGTTACGCTGAGGTGTTCCAGGCAGCGTGAGTTGTGAAACGATTCCACATTTCCTTAAGTGCGTACCAAATTTGTGACTTAAATATTCTCCCCCACAATCTGATCGTAAGAACTTTATTTTTCGATCAGTTGATTCTCTACCTCATTCTGAAATTCCTTGAACTTTTCAAAGGTCTCAGACTTGTGTTTCATCAAGTAGACATACCCATATCTACTTAAGTCATCAGTGAGAGTGAGAACATAACGATAGCCTCCGCGAGCCTCAATGCTCATTGGATCGCACACATCAGTATGTATGATTTCCAATAAGTTGGTTGCTCGCTCCATTGTTCCGGAGAACGGAGTCTTGGTCATTTTGCCCATGAGGCATGGTTCGCATGTGTCAAATGATTCGTAATCAAGAGACTCCAAAAGTCCATCAGCATGGAGCTTCTTCATGCGTTTGACACCAATGTGACCAAGGCGGCAGTGCCACAAGTATGCTGGACTATCGTTATCAACCTTACATCTTTTGGTATTCACACTATGAATATGTGTAACATCACGTTCGAGATTCATTAGGAATAAACCATTGACCAGTGGGGCATGACCATAAAACATATCTCTCATATAAATGGAACAACCATTATTCTTAGATTTCAATGAGTAGCCATCTCATATTAAACGAGATCCAGATACAATGTTCATGCTCAAAGCTGGCACCAAATAACAATTATTGAGGTTTAAAAGTAATCTCGTAGGTAAATGTAGAGGTAGCGTGCCGACGGCGATCACCTCATCCTTCGCTAGTCTCCGCTTATTCTGCAGCTCCTGTTTTGAGTTACAAATATGAGCAACCGCACCGGTATCGAATACCCAGGAGTTACTATGAGTACTGGTAAGGTACGCATCAATTACATGTATATCACATATACCTTTGGTGTTGCCGGCCTTCTTGTCCGCTAAGTACTTTGGGCAGTTCTGCTTCCCTTGCAATAAAAGCACTCAATCTCAGGTTTGGGTCCATGCGTTGGCTTCTTCCTGGCAACTGGCTTACCGGGCGCGGCAACTCCCTTGCCGTCCTTCTTGAAGTTCCTCTTACCCTTGCCTTTCTTGAAACTAGTGGTTTTATTGACCATCAACACTTGATGTTCCTTTTTGATCTCCACCTCCGCTGATTTTAGCATTGAAAATACCTCAGGAATGGTTTTCACCATCCCCTGCATATTGTAGTTCATCACAAAGCTTTTGTAGCTAGGTGGGAGTGACTGGAGGATTCTGTCAATGACCGCATCATCCGGGAGATTAACTCCCAGCTGAGACAAGCAGTTGTGCAACCCAGACATTTTGAGTATGTGCTCACTGACAGAACCATTCTCCTCCATCTTACAACTGTAGAACTTGTTGGAGACTTCATATCTCTCGACCCGGGCATGATCTTGGAAAACCATTTTTAGCTCTTGGAACATCTCATATGCCCCGTGCTGCTCAAAACGCTTTTGGAGCCCTGGTTCTAAGCTGTAAAGCATGCCACACTGAACCAGGGACTAATCATCACTACGCGGCTGCCAGGCATTCATAATGTCTTGAGTTGTTGGGAAAACGGGTGCTTCACCTAGCGGTGCATCTAGGACATATGCTTTCTTGGCAGCTATGAGGATGATCCTCAAGTTCCGTACCCAGTCCGTATAGTTGTTGCCATCGTCTTTCAGCTTGGTTTTCTCTAGGAACGCGTTGAAGATGAGGGCAACATTAGCATGGGCCATTTGATCTACAAGACATATTGCAAAGATTTTAGACTAAGTTCATGATAATTAAGTTCATCTAATCAAATTTTATAATGAACTCCCACTCAGATAGACATCCCTCTAGTCATATAAGTGATACATGATCCGAGTCAACTAGGTCGTGTCCGATCATCACGTGAGACGGACTAGTCATCATCGGTGAACATCTTCATGTTGATCGTATCTTCTATACGACTCATGTTCGACCTTTCAGTCTCTTGTGTTCCGAGGCCATGTCTGTACATGCTAGGCTTGTCAAGTCAACCTAAGTATTTTGCATGTGTAAATCTGGCTTACACCCGTTGTATGTGAATGTTAGAATCTCTCACACCCGATCATCACGTGGTGCTTCGAGACAACGAACTTTCGCAACGGCACACAATTAGGGGGGACACTTTCTTGAAATTATTATGAGGGATCATCTTATTTATGCTACCGTCGTTCTAAGCAAATAAGATGTAAAACATGATAAACATCACATGCAATCAAATAATGACATGATATGGACAATATCATTTTGCTCCTTTTGATCTCCATCTTCGGGGCACCATGATCATCATCGTCACCGGCATGACACCATGATCTCCATCATCTTGTCTTCATGAGGTTGTCACGCCAACGATTACTTCTACTACTATGGCTAACGGTTTAGCAATAAAGTAAAGTAATTACATGACGTTATTCAGTGACACGCAGGTCATACAAAAAAATAAAGACAACTCCTATGGCTCCTGCCGGTTGTCATAGCCATCGACATGCAAGTCGTGATTCCTATTACAAGAACATGATCAATCTCATACATCACATATATTTCATTCATCACATCCTTTTGGCCATATCACATCACAAGGCATATGCTGCAAAAACAAGTTAGACGTTCTCTAATTGTTGTTGCCTGTTTTTACGTGGCTGCAATAGGGTTCTAGCAAGAACGTTTCTTACCTATGCCAAAACCACAATGTGATATGCCAATTTCTATTTACCCTTCATAAGGACCCTTTTCATCGAATCCGATCCGACTAAAGTGGGAGAGAAAGACACCAGCTAGCCACCTTATGCAACTAGTGCATGTCAGTCGGTGGAACCTGTCTCACGTAAGCGTACGTGTAAGGTTGGTCCAGGCCGCTTCATCCCACGATGCCGCCGAAACAAGATAATACTAGTAGTGGCAAGTAAATTGACAAAATCGATGCCCACAACAATCTTGTGTTCTACTCGTGCATAGAAACTACGCATAGACCTAGCTCATGATGCCACTGTTGGGGATCGTAGAAGAAATTTAAAATTTTCTACGCATCACCAAGATCAATCTATGGAGTCATCTAGCAATGAGAGAGAGAGGAGTTCATCTACATACCCTTGTAGATCATGAGCGGAAGCGTTCAAGAGAACGGGGTTGATGGAGTCGTACTCGTCGTGATCCAAATCACCAATGATCCTAGCACCGAACGGATGGCACCTCCACGTTCAACACACGTACGGAGCGGAGATGTCTCCTGCGCCTTGATCCAGCAAGGAGGAGGGAGAGGTTGAGGAACAGAGCTCCAACAGCAGCACGACGGCGTGGTGGTGATGGAGCGGCAGTACTCCGGCAGGGCTTCGCCAAGCTCTTAACGGAGGAGGGGAGGGGTTGCGCCTTTGGTGTGGTGTGCAGCCCTCCCCTCTCCCCTCTATTTATAGGGGAAGGGGGAAGGGGGTCGGGCCCCTCTAGATGAGATCTAGAGGGGGGAGGCGGCCAAGGGGAGGGGGCTTGCCCCCCAAGAAAGGGGGGCGCCCCCTCTAGGGTCCCCCCCAACCCTAGGTGCATGGGCCCAAGGGGGTAATGCGCCCAGCCCTCCAAGGGCTGGTTCCCTTTCCTCTACGGCCCATGAGGCCCTCCGAGAGAGGTGGACCCCCGGAACCCCTCCGGTGGCCCCGGTACAATACGGATATGCCCCCAAACTTTTCCGGTGACCGTATGACAACTTTCCATATATAAATCTTCACCTCCGAACCATTCCGGAACACCTCATGACGTCCGGGATCACATCCGGGACTCCGAACAACATTCGGTAATCACATACAAGTCTTCCTAATAACCCTGGCGTCATCGAACCTTAAGTGTGTAGACCCTATGGGTTCGGGAATCACGCAGACATGACCGAGACAGCTCTCCGACCAATAACCAACAGCGGGATCTGGATACCCATGTTGGCTCCCACATGTTCCACGATGATCTCATCAACTGAACCACGATGTCGAGGATTCAAGTAATCCCGTATACAATTCCCTTTGTCAATCGATACGTTACTTGCCCGAGATTCGATCGTCGGTATCCCAATACCTCGTTCAATCTCGTTACCGGCAAGTCACTTTACTCGTACCATAATGCATGATCCCCTGACCAACCACTTGGTCACATTGAGCTCATTATGATGATGCATTACCGAGTGGGCCCAGAGATACCTCTCTGTCATATGGAGTGACAAATCCCAGTCTCGATCCATGTCAACCACACAGACATTTTCGGAGATACCTGTAGTATACCTTTATAGCCACCCAGTTACGTTGTGACGTTTGGTACACCCAAAGCACTGCTACGGTATCCGGGAGTTACACGATCTCATGGTCTAAGGAAATGATACTTGACATTAGAAAAGCTCTAGCAAACGAACTACACGATCTTGTGCTATGCTTAGGAATGGGTCTTGTCCATCACATCATTCTCCCAATGATGTGATCCCGTTATCAATGGCATCCAATGTCCATGGTCAGGAAACCGTAACCATCCATTGATCAACGAGCTAGTCAACTAGAGGCTCACTAGGGACATGTTGTGGTCTATGTATTCACACATGTATTATGATTTCCGGATAACACAATTATAGCATGAATAATAGACAATTATCATGAACAAGGAAATATAATAATAACCATTTTATTATTGCCTCTAGGGCATATTTCCAACAACTTGTACCTTATAAGGTATCAAAAAAGGGACAATTTCATTTCTGCCCCTAATTGGAACCCACTACTCAAATTTGTCCCTAATTTCAAGGTGTGGTCAAATTGGCCCCGCTGCCATTAGTTGACCTTATAGAAATGCCCTTCTGCGTCGTTACCGTCCAGTCAAATAGCTTTGACCATCTCGAAAAAATAGTAAAAAAACTAAAATTATGTGGGATCGAAGGTACTCAAGTAAGCAAGGTGCGTGCAAGTTTTCATGTTGTTTGGGCATTCTAGGAGCTCGTGGCAAAGTGTAAGTGCATCTAGTGCCCCTTAGTGATTTTGGTGTATTGAAGACTTATGGGTTAAGGGACTAATGCATTTGTGAGTGTACACAGGTATATAAGTCTATGAGGAGTTTGATATTTACAGAGAAAGTCGACCCCTAAAAATGACGTTCTTCATTTGAAGACTTTGGATTTCTGAAGACTTACTGAAGACTTTGAAAGTGAAGAAATTGGTGTGACCTTGAAGACTTGGTATTCATTCGAGGAACATGAAGCGTGAAGACTTTTGTTTTTATAGTTTCATTTTCTCTTTCTTGAGTCATTGGAAACACCGTACTGTTAAAGGGGGTCGATGAAATACTAAGGAAAATTTTACATGTGATGCTCAACTCAAAATCCTACACCTACCAATCCCTTCGACTGAAGCCATTGGAAATCTCATACAGTTCAGTCATATTCTTCAGTGACAGAGACGTTGTTCTTCTGATCTCTGAGGAATTTGTTCTGACTGAGGAGTTAGGAATTCACCAGTGTGAATTTCCTACACAGTGAGGAACATGATAGCCCTGAGGATTTTGATAATCAAAATTCCGACCGCTGATGTGCTATGCGCCAGCGGTTCCAAAATATCTACCCACCTAACGGTCATATCAGACAAGGGCATTTATGTCTTATCATGTCGGGCTGCTCCCTAGGCTATAAATAGCAGCCCCCTTCAACCACTAGCTGGTTGGCTGCTCCGAGAGAAACTGACACTTGTCATTTGAGAGCAACCCATCCTCCGAGGACTTTGAGCGAAAATCATCAAGTGAGGAAAACCCAAACCCAAACCTACAAACCCCCAAGTGATTGAGCAAGAGATTGATCCTGCGTGGATCCGACGCTTGTTTCCTTTGAAGACTGTGCTTCTTCCAGATGGTTAGGCGTCAAGGTCTAGGGCAACTAAGAGGAATTGTGGATCGCCGAGTGACCAAGTTTGTGAAGGTTCGGAAGTCACCTGAAGACTTACCACGAGTGATTGGGCGAGGTTTGTGTGACCTTAGCTCAAGGAGAATACGGTGAGGACTGTGTGTTCGGGACTGGGTGTCCTCGAGTTTAAATACTCAGCCGCTCCAACCAGATGTACAACTGAGACAGCAGTTGGAACTGGTCAACCAAATCATTGTCTTCACCGAGCTAACTGGTTCTATTTCCTCAACTCTTTCATTTCCTCATGTATGTTGTTGTGTGCCTGTTCATATCTGTTTGAAGACTTTTGACTGAAGACTTTCTCAATTTCCTCAGTTCAATTTCTTCAGTCTGTCTGTCTTCATCTTGTGTTATCATGTGTTTACACTTTCTACACTCTGGGCTTGTCTTCATTTCATCATGATGACTGTGCTTGTGCTCTGCTATGTTCCTTTCTGAGTACTTATTCCGCTGCAAGTAGTTCTTCATTTAGGAATTTCCTCACCAGCAAATTCCTCAGTGAAGAATTCATAAAAATCGCCTATTCACCCCCCCTCTAGTCGATATAACGCACTTTCAATTGGTATCAGAGCAAGGTACTCCCTTGTTCTGTGTGATTTTGGTTTAACTGCCTGGAGTTTTAGTTATGTCAACTGCAGGATTGAGGAATGTATCCTGTCCCATCTTTGACGGTCATGAGTATCCTCGGTGGAAGGCCATGATGAAGAAGCGACTCATGGCTATGGACAGTGAGCTGTGGACCGTCACTGAGATCGGTCTTACCGATCTATGCAAGATGGCGGAGGTTGATGACATTCGCAAGTACACGCTACTCAACCTCACAGCAAAGGATGTCATCTGCTCCAGTCTGTCCTGAAATCAGTTCAGGAACGTCATGCATCTCAATCACGCGAAGCTAATCTGGGACCGTCTCTCTGAGGTTTATGAAGGTCATCGAACCCGTCGCCTACACCCTGCCTCATGGCAAACAGTGCGAAGGTAACCGAATGCTATCTATCCGATTCCAGTGATGATGAATTTGGCGATGAATTTGGACCTAGCTATGTCAAACTTGCTTCCCTTGCCACTAAACAACAAAGAGTGTTGGAAAAAGTTCAATACATGCTAAATAAGAGCGATGATATGTTGGGTGAAGAAATGGATCAGTCAAAAGCTTTGGCTGAAAGTCTTCAGAGACTTCATTCCAAGTTTGATGACCTTCAAGGTCATCATAACACTCTCTTATCTGATCACGAGAAGCTTTCCTTTGAACTTCTTCAAAGAAAGCAAAATCTTGAGAAGCTAAGAGTGAGTTATGAAGATATTCAGAAGGAGCGTGATTCATTACTTGCTCAACATATCAACACTTTTGTTCCTCCATGTCTGAAGTGCATTAAACGTGAAACTGCAAATTCTTCACCTGAATGTTCAAATGCTTCTAATGCTACAAATTCTTCTTATGTCTCTAATGTCACTAATTCCTCACCTGAGGACAATGCAAGTATCACTGATGATGCATGGCTGAAGGAATTGTACATGACATGCATGTACAAAAGCCTCAAAGGGCATCAGACTCTTTGTGATGTGCTCAAAAAGTAGATCCTCAACAGAAACCCTAGGAAAGAGGGTACTGCCTTTGAGAGGAAACTTAATGCTGATAGAACATATTGGAAACCTGAGCAATACCCCAAAACCTCATGGGTTGCTGCAAAAGGACCTCCAGTTGATCCATCCAATCTATCTGGCTTTACATGTGAATCTTCTCATTCGTCTGATGAGTCATTTGACTCTAACTATAAACTGTTCAAAAATCAGAATGGTGAAGTATTTGCTAGATATGTTGGGACTAACTGCAGGAACGGTTCTCCTATGAAGAAAATCTGGGTTCCCAAAAGTTGCCTTGAAAGTCTTCAGGTGAATGTCCTCATGACACCACCTGTGAAGAAAAGGAACTCGAGATCAAATTCTTCATATGAACCAAATTCTTCATATGGATCCAAGTCCTCATACGGACCAAATTCCTCACGTGGATCAAATTCCTCAAAAGGATCAAAGTCGTCATATGATTATCATCGTGCTAACCCTTCTTTTTCGCAGGGTAGAGCTAAAGGCTATGAATATGTGCATTATTCTTCAAATCATTATGTTCATAAGTCCTCGAAGAATTTCTCTGCTTATTCATATGCTTACCCTAACCCCTCCTATGTGAAACAAAGTGGACTGGCATCTATGCCACCTTTCTCATATGGTGCTCGCAAAGTGATGAATTCTTTGCCACCCCTCCAGATGTGGGTGGTGAAGAAAAAGAACTAATCTCTTATGCAGGATCAGGTCTCTAGTCGTGCTCAAAACGACTAAAGAATTTGTTGGAGACCTGAACAATGCCTGAAAGGACGCAGGCTAATCATGAAGAAATGAATTGTCATTTCTCATGTCCTCATACTGAATTATCTGTGCTATTTCTTGATGAAATTGAACTGATGATAATGATATCATATTCTTCACTGATGAAGTATATGAGTTTGTAAGCTGCACTAATTCATCTGCAGGATGATCAACCCAAAGCAAATGAGTGGGTCCTCGATAGTGGATGTACAAATCACATGACTGGTGACAAGAATTTATTGATGGATGCTCCCTTATCACCGTCACATCTGAAGCATATCATCTTCGTTGACAAAGGCAAAAGTCAGGTATTGGGTCTAGGTAAGGTTGTGATCTCAAAGGATCGACACATGGACAAAGTCATGCTTGTCAAGTCCTTAGGATACAACCTCATGCCTGTCTCAATGCTTTGTCATCTTGATATGGTTGTTGTCTTTGGAAGATATCGTTGTGTTGTGATCATGGAAGCTGACCATTACAGAGTCTTCGAAGGCTTTAGGAGAGGAGATATGTATATTGTTGATTTCTCTACAGGACCACAGCCTGTCGTGTGCTTACTTGCTAAAGATTCAGAAGGCTGGCTATGGCATCGACGACTTGGTCATGCTGGCATGAGGAATCTGCACACGCTTGCAAAGAAGAAGCATGTCATTGGCATTGAGAATGTCAAATTCCTCAAGGATCACTTATGCGGAGCTTGTGAAGCTGGAAAGATGACAAAGGCCAAGCATCCAGCGAAGACTACCATGACTACCACTCGACCATTTGAATTGCTTCACATGGATCTCTTTGGTCCTAATCATTATTCTGCTATGACGAATGATGCATCTCTATATGGCTTTGTTATTGTTAATGATTATTCTTGTTACACATGGGTACACATTGTCACTTACAAACATGAAGTGCAGGAGGTCTTCAAACGATTTTCCTCGAGGGCTTCAACCAACTTTGGTGTGAAGATCAAACACATCAGAAGTGACAATGGGACTGAGTTCAAGAATTCCGGCCTTGATGGCTATCTTGATGAACTTGGTATTACTCATGAGTTATCTGCTCCTTATACTCCTCAGTAGAATGGCGTCGTGGAGTGCAAGAACAGAACCCTCGCTGAAATGGCTTGCACTATGCTTTATGAATACAAGACACCTTGTCGGTTCTGGATTGATGCAATTGATACTGCTTGCCACATCATCAACAGAGTATATCTTCATAAATTCTTCAAGAAGACTGCCTATGAACTCCTCACTGACGAGAAACCCAATGTAAGTTACTTCAAAGTCTTCGGTGCTAAATGTTGGATTAGAGATCCACATCACAATTCTAAATTTGCACCGAAAGCACATGAGGGTTTGATGCTTGGTTACGGAAAGGACTCGCACACCTACAGAGTCTTCAACAGTGTTCTTCACAAGATTGTTGAAACTGTAGATGTGCGGTTCGATGAAACTAATGGCTCGCAAAGAGAGTACCTACCTTCTGTGATATATGAACCAGCACCTGAGGATTCTATCAAGTTCAAGGCCACTGAGGATGTCATTCCTACTGAAGAATCTGCTGAAGAATTCATTCCAGAACGTGATGAACGTCGTACTAGCGCACCTGAAGAAAATGGTGCTGAGGAAAATGCTCCTGAAGAAAATGCGGATCAAATTCCTCGAAGACAACCCGCTCATCCTCGTATTGCAAATGAAGTACAAGTCGAGAAGATCATCGATGACATTCGTGCACCAGGTCCTCTCACACGCTCAAAAGCTTCACATTTATCTAACTTTTGTGGGCACTTTGCTTTTGTCTCTATCACAGAGCCCACTAAGGTAGATGAAGCATTTCTGGAGCCTGAGTGGATTCAAGCTATGCAAGAAGAATTACATCAGTTCGAGCTCAACAACGTCTGGGAACTAGTCAAATGTCTAGATCCTCGCAAGCACAACATCATTGGCACAAAATGGATCTACCGCAACAAGCAAGATGAAAATGGCCTTGCGGTGAGGATTAAGGCACGGCTTGTAGCTCAAGGCTACACACAGGTTGAGGGTATTGATTACGATGAAACTTTTGCACCTGTTGCTAGACTTGAGGCTATTCGCATACTACTTGCTTATGCTAACCATCATAATATCACTTTATATCAAATGGATGTGAAAAGTGCATTCCTCAATGGTAAGCTTGAGGAAGAAGTATATGTTGCTCAACCCCCAGGTTTTGAAGATCCAAAGAATCCCAACAAAGTCTTCAGACTCAACAAGCACTACAAGAAATATGTCAACTTGTGACCAGCACTATTGGTCACTGAATGGTCACTGTTTTCAATTTGTGACCTTTTTGTGACCAAAAACATAAGGTCAAAAGTTGGCGGTCATAAACTCACTATAGCGACCTTTCTTCTGGAATGGTCATAGATGTTTACGACCAAAATACGTCTACTGTGGCGTTTTGGTCACTAGCAACCTCCCCAGGCCATGTAGGCATCCAGCGTGGCAAGCTGATGTGGCACAAGAATCAGCCCGGTCCAATTCGGTTTTCTACATGGGCTGAGCCCATTAATTCGGCCTTTTTAATATTTATTTTTCCTATTAATTTTTGCTAGCTACATGGGCTGGCCCAGCTACAATTCAGCCTATAATTCGGCCTTTTCATTTTTGGGTTGTGGCCCGTTTTTTCTTTTTTCAAATGGGTCTCAATTTTCAGGTTCTGATAGGTGGGTCCCAAATTTTTGATTCTGGTTTGTGGGTCCTTGCTGTCATGGTCATTTTCCTCAAATTTCAATATGCCAACAATTAAACAACCAATATTTAAATCAAAATAGACAGAAAACAAGTGTAATACTTCAAATAACAAGAAGCAACAATTTGTTACATCAACACATACAAATGCGATCACAGTATAATAAGCTCTACAGGTGTACAATATGTCACATGAGCCGATGAGCATCAAGCTCTACAGTATAACAAGCTCTATATGTCACAGTTTGTGCTTCAATCTGTTCCAATACGGATCAGCATCAAGGGCTTCATTACTCCTTGAACTAGCTCCGATGAGCTTGAACTATGCTTCTTCCGACTTCTTCGTCTTGATGCTCGCGATGAAACATGAAACGCAAAATGGTTATAATTGAGCAATTTGAAACAGCAGCAGCAATTTTAGGGGCTCTAAGTTTTGACTTAAACAGCAGTAGCAGCAATTTGAAACAGCAGGAGGGAAGCAGCAGTTGACTGGAACAATAGTAGGAGGGAAATAGCAGTAACAGCAATTTGAAACAGCAGGAGGGAAACAACAATAGTACTAAGAAGCAACAACAGCATCAGTTTTGACTTGAACGGAGAAGCAACAGCAGCAACATTATTGAGAAGCAATAGCAGCAACCATACTGAGAAGCAGCAGCAGCAACAATACTGAAAGAAACAACAACAGTAGCAGTACCTGAAAGGAACAACAGCAGCAGCACCTGGTTATGAGTGAATCTATCTCTCTTTCTTTTTTTGTGATGGAGACCGAATAGAGGTATTCAACGTATGATGTTGAAGACTGCATGAACAAGAAGAAAAAAAAGCAATCTACAAGGTCAGGTCGAGTGAGGAAATGGAGCATGGAGCAGGCCAGTAGGGCATGGCTCAAAGGTCAAAACGTATAGATCTGAAACTGTGCTAAAAAAACTGAAGCAGGAGCAGGTCGAAGTAGGCAACTGGGGCAGGGGATACAAGCAATGAGCAGGAGCAGCCCAGTCCATTAACTAAAAGAGCCCATGGTTCTATCTATATAACTAGCACGAACATGGGTAAATCACATAACTAAGTACAATTCAAAATCCTAGATGCCACAAAATTTCTTTAGCCAACATAATTTATATAAAAGATCTTTTTGCAATAAAATTATCTTATGTACATATGAATGACACCCAAGTAATTGGGGATGGAAACAAGTACATCTAGCAATCTAACATGTATAGTGGCACCAACAAAAGGGCAAGACACAGAAGAATTTTAGCTTTACATAATGTTTACAAGAACAGGACCCTGATACAGGATTTAGCTTGTCCTCAACACTGTTAACAAGGTACTGAAAGTAGCTATGTGCATCTGCCTCACCAAGTTTTATCATGAATTGGTTGCTTTTACAAATTGTACTATATTTCTGGACAGCAAACTAAATAAACGGTTGCTCTCAAAACGTACATCCAAATGAAGCAAATAAGTACTCTACGGAAACCTTAGAACATGCTTTACAACTCATATGTAGAGGCCAACTTGAAATTATGAGCATAACGAAGTCGTTTTTCAGTTAGAAGCTCACTGCCCAAAACTGTCAGGTAGTGCAGTTTTTTAACTGAACCAAATTCAGTTTACACAGAGGTAAGGAACTACTTCAAAAACAGAGGTGCTAACTATGTTTACACAGAAAAACTGTACTATATTTCTGGACAGCAAACTAAAATGGACGGCTGCTCTCAAACCATACATCCAAACAAAGCAAATAAGTACTCTACGAAAACTTTAGAACATGCTTTACAACTCATATGTAAAGGCCAACTTGAAATTATGAGCATAACGAACTCGTTTTTCAGTTAGAAGCTCTCTGCCCAAAACTGTCAGGTAGTGCAGTTTTTTAACTGAACCAAATTCAGTTTACATAGAGGTAAGTAATGAACTACTTCAAAAACAGAGGTGCTAACTATGTTTACACAGAAAAACAAGTATGGTGTCTATTTGCCAAACTTGCAGCAGCTAAGAATTCATTCCCCACATAGAAAATGAACTAACTGAGACTATGATATGATTGTCGGCGGCCTACGTTTATGGTATCCTATTAACACAACATAAAGAAAAGAGAGCATGTCCCGTCGTCATTAGATTAAATTTCTACTAGTACACAGTGCTAGAATCATACGACCTAAATCCACATGACCTAAATAAATCCCAATCGAACCAAATCCCGCAACAGAACCAATCATGGCGGGGCTCACAGCATCAAAACAGAAAACACTAGAATCCCGGCCACTGGGGCGCCGTCGCTGCAGAATTAACCTATATGTGCCCATGGCCATCACTACGGCGCGTTTGCTGACGGCCGTCTCGAAGCATTCAATCTCGTCCACAAGAAACGCGTACCTGAAGCATACTGCCAGGCAATGCTTGTGTGGCCTCGAGCTCGGAGGAAACCCTTCTCAGATACTTCTTTGTTAACTTCATGACTGGATTTTGATCTGCAGAATCAAGACAGTGGACTTGTCACGCAATGCTATTTTTGTTCAGAGAAAACAGTGGTGACTGCCACTTGCAGATTATTAACAGGCACAGGCCCATGCTCAGTTTACAGGGCCTATTTATTCAGCTAATTTACAGATCAGTTGTGTACTGTCTACAAAAATAAACATTTTGGTACCCCAAAGTTGCAGATCATGTATGATTGCCTAGTTTAAGAGCAGAATTCCAATGGAGACAATGCACATGTAGCAGGTGCGTAAAGGACATTTTTCAGGAAGTTTATGAATGAGAATATTAGCCTAGTAGCAGCAGCTTTGACAAATGAACAGATATTGGGTACACTTGCACATAAGCCAGGATCAACTCAAAATATTCTATCCTACTGAAAATCCATATGCTACATAAAAAACTATCTAGTATCTAGGACAAATAGTTATCACGGCCACAGACTGAGAACATTCAATACTCACGAGAGGAAGAATAACTATAGGTCCCAGGACTCGGTACCTTTGCTTTGCTTGAGGGCCGGCCATGGTCTCCTCTTGCTCTTGGTGTTGATGGAGCACGCCGTGCCGAGTCCCATCACCTCCTTGACGAACATGTCAGGTCCATCAGAGAAGCGGGCGCCGGCGGAGTAAGAGGACCGGCCAGATCGGTCAGATCTGAGCCGTCTCACTGTGGACAAACATGAGAAGAAGCATCTCGGCACACCATTCTTACAGCCTCGCTCAAAGGGGTTCCTTGTCATAAAAAAATCGACCGACGGCGGCTCAGCTCAGCCTATGATTCCGCGAGAAAGAAGAGGAAATTTTCGATTGGGAAAGATGAGGGGCGCTTGCTACCAGTAGGTGTCGAGGCTGTCATCACGGAGGGAGAAGCCAGACCCCGCAGCCAGTGCCACGTGTTGCTCGATGAGGGCGCCGACCTCGCTGCCGCTGTCGTGCGCAAGGGCGTCGACTACTACGTCCTCGCCGGGATCACGCATGGCGCGGACGGGGAGGAGATGGAGGCGGCGAGGAGATGGGGACGAGGGAGGAGGAGGTTGGCGGTGGTGGGTGGGGGTGGCGGCGGTGCCTCTATCGGATCTAGGAGAAAGATGAGACGAGGGATAGGAAGGCGGGGCCGGCGGGGTGCCTCGATCTGATCTAGGGAATGGGAGAGAATGAGGGTGGGTGGGTTAGGGTTTGGGTTTCTCTGGAGAAGCTCCACCGTTGATGGGTGTGTGATGGATGGTCATCGGCGGTGGGGATGGGGGAGGCAGGCGGCGGGGTTGGGATGGCAGAGAGAGGGAGGTCGGGCAGAGGGGAGAGGGGGATCTGGGAGGAGGTGGCAGCGGGGAGGAGCTGAGGGAGGAGAGGTGGACGGGTGCGGGTTAGGGTTTGGGATGCGGATGGATGGCTGGATGGAGAGGTGGAGAGTTGGACGGATGGATGGGCGGCCATGTCATTGATCTGTGTGACAACTAAACCAACCAATAAGAATAGAGCACACATAATTGTGTTTTTTCTTTTGTTTTTCTTCAACTTTTACACATGAAAAAATCATAAAAATGGTCTCACATTGTGCACAAGTTTGTATCTTGAATGACAAACAATGTTGACTAAGGAATTTTTCATTTTCTTTGCATGAAAAATTCATTTCCCATTTTTCGAGTGCCTAAAATAAGTTTTTTTGTGAAGAACCTACCGAATAATTGTTGCAAAATTGTACCAAATCAATTTTCTAAAATACTAGGCCATATTTAATGCATAATTTACCAAATTGTTGGTTGTCAAAAGTTTTTATCCACCTCTCGTGAAAAAGACTAATTTCTGCCTATTCAGTTGAAAGTGGGTCAAATTTGAACTGCAGCTGCCTCATAGTTTGTTATTTATTTTTTATAAAAATCATTTCTAGGTAAATAAGTATCTATTTAATCAGATAAACATTAAAAGTTTTCCAAGATTCAACCACTAGCTAGGAACGGTCATTCCCGTCGTTTTGACCGCATTTTGAAACAGGCATAAAAAATTCAAAAAAAATCAAAAAATTGGAAAACCTTCGAATTGTGTCATTATATGTGACCAAGTTTCCAGGAAATATAATAAACTTGTAATACGGCAATTATTTTTAAAAAGTGTTCTGAGAAACGAGCTATCATGCGTGAAGATTCATGGCTATCAAGCCAAATGATCAATCTTATGGCCACATTCATGGCATAGTTTGTTCAAATGATCTCATATTATGCACAAGGGTGCATATTGGAATGGCAAACAATGTTGCCTAAGGAAGTTTTCATTTTCTTTGGACGAAAAAACCATTTTCCATTTTTCGAGTGCCCCAAATGAGGTTTCTTTGTGAAGGACCTACCAAATAATTGTTGCAAAATTGTACCAAATCATTTTTATAAAATACTAGGACATATTTAATGCACAATTGACCAAATGTTTGGGCGTAAAAAGTTTTTGATTCACCTCTGGTGAAAAAGACAAATTCCCGCCGATTCAGATGGAAACGGGTCAAATTTGAACTGCAGCTGCCTCATAGTTTGCTATTTATTTTTTCCAAAGATCATTTCTAGGTACATAAGTATCTATTTAATCAGAGAAACATTAAAAAATTCCAAGATTCAACCACTAGCTAGGAACGGTCATTCCCGTCATTTTGACCGCATTTTGAAACGGGCATAAAAAATTCAAAAAAATCAAAAAATTGGAAAACCTTCGCATTGTGTCATTATATGTGACCAAGTTTCTAGGAAAAATAATAAACTTGTAATACGGCAATTATTTTAAAAAAGTGTTCTGAGAAACGAGCTATCATGCATGAAGATTCATGGCTATCAAGCCAAATGATCAATCTTATGGCCACATTCATGGCATAGTTTGTTCAAATGATCTCATATTGTGCACAAGGGTGCATATTGGAATGGCAATCAATGTTGCCTATTGAAGTTTTCATTTTCTTTGGACGAAAAAATCATTTTCCATTTTTCGAGTGCCCCAAATGAGGTTTTTTGTGAAGGACCTACCAAATAATTGTTGCAAATTGGACCAAATCATTTTTTAAAATACTAGGACATATTTAATGCACAATTGACCAAATGTTTGGGCGTAAAAAGTTTTTGATCCACCTCTGGTGAAAAAGACAAATTCCCGCCGATTCAGATGGAAACGGGTCAAATTTGAACTGCAGCTGCCTCATAGTTTGCTATTTATTTTTTCCAAAAATCATTTCTAGGTACATAAGTATCTATTTAATCAGAGAAACATTAAAAGTTTTCCAAGATTCAACCACTAGCCCGTTGTTTTGACCGCATTTTGAAACGGGCATAAAAAATTCAAAAAAATCAAAAAATTGGAAAACCTTAGCATTGTGTCATTATATGTGACCAAGTTTCTAGGAAAAATAATAAACTTGTAATACGTTAAGTATTTTAAAAAAGTGTTCTCAGAAACGAGCTATCATGCGTGAAGATTCATGGCTATCAAGCCAAATGATCAATCTTATGGCCACATTCATGGCATAGTTTGTTCAAATGATCGCATATTGTGCACAAGGATGCATATTGAATTGGCAAACAATGTTGCCTAAGGAAGTTTTCATTTTCTTTGGACGAAAAAACCATTTTCCATTTTTCGAGTGCCCCAAATGAGTTTTTTTGTGAAGGACCTACCAAATAATTGTTGCAAATTGGACCAAATTATTTTTATAAAATACTAGGACATATTTAATGCACAATTGACAAAATGGTTGGGTGTAAAAAGTTTTTGATCCACCTCTGGTGAAAAAGACAAATTCCCGCCGATTCAGATGGAAACGGGTCAAATTTGAACTGCAGCTGCCTCATAGTTTGCTATTTATTTTTTCCAAAAATCATTTCTAGGTACATAAGTATCTATTTAATCGGAGAAACATTAAAAGTTTTCCAAGATTCAACCACTAGCTAGGAACGGTCAATCCCGTCGTTTTGACCGCATTTTGAAACGAGCATAAAAAATTCAAAGAAAACAAAAAATTGGAAAACCTTCGCATTGTGTCATTATATGTGACCAAGTTTCTAGGAAAAATAATAAACTTGTAATACGGTAATTATTTTTAAAAAGTGTTCTCAGAAATGGCTTTCAAGCCAAATGATCAATCTTATGGCCACATTCATGGCATAGTTTGTTCAAATGATCTAATATTGTGCGCAAGGGTGCATCTTGGAATTCCAAACAATGTTGCCCAAGGGAGTTTTCATTTTCTTTGCACGGAAAATTCATTTTCCATTTTCTGAGTGCCCGAAATGAGTTTTTTTGTGAAGGACCTACCATATATTTGTTGCAAAATTGGACCTAATCAATTTTATAAAATACTAGGCCATATTTAATGCACAATTGACAAAATTGTTGGGTGTCAAAATTTTTGATCCACCTCTGGTAAAAAAGACAAATTCCCGTCGATTCAGTAGGAAGCGGGTCAAATTTGAACTGCAGCTGCCTCATAGTTTGCTCTTTATTTTTTCCAAAAATCATTTCTAGGTAAATAAGTATCTATTCAATCAGAAGTACATGGTTTGTTGGGAGACATCGAGGTTTGGACGGTGGCCGAGGGCCCCAACTCTAGAGCGCGTAAGCTCGCATGCCCGCCGCGTGGTCACCGTGTGACCGTGGCATTGCCATGTGTTCTGGGTGGCCTAGGCATGTCTAGTGGGTTGGGCACTCCCCAGGTAGGTGCTAGGAAGAAAATCACAACATAAGATTCTCACGAGGAGACCGATCGATGCTCAAACATGAATAAGCAGCCAAGTGTTTGATTTGCGGTACGGGAAATGCACATGGCTAATGGGCGTGAGTTTTGGCTGAGGATGATCAGTTACTAAGAAGATTGTCTTCACAAATTTTCTCCTCAAAAGGAGGAGCCTAGGTGGTACTTTCTTTGTAAAGTACCACACTGGACATAAATACGAATGTTGAAGCTGGGCTCAAAATAATGAATGGATTGAGCTGGCATTTGGTGGAAGATGGTTATTTGGGCATAGGAAAGCACTGTAGAAAATGGATACCATTTGGACATGCCAAAGTGGTACTTCCTTCACAAAGTGCTGCTTTGAACGGGATAGGAAAATGAATATTGTTGAGTTATTTTTGAACTAGGCAAGGAAGGTTTTTGACATATTTGATGAAGATATGATCCAAACAATTTATGAGATTTTTTTGGGAATTTTTGGAATAACAGAAATATAGGTTGCTTCACAACCTAGGGCAAAAATTGACACATGGACATGACACATAGGCAAAACTGATGAGATGGCGCCTAGTCATCACAACCCACCACAATCTACAAGGCTATGACCATCTATATTGGTCGTTAACAACTAGAAATAAGGTAGCGGACCTACACTGTTTGCTTTGTGATCATTTTGTGTAAGTAAATTATGACCTTTCTGACCAAAATGGTCGCAATGGTTTAGGGTTTGGAGCCCCCCGAACAGCTTTTGACCAATTGGTCTCAAATGGTCATAGATCTATGACCAATTCTTCTAGGGTCACTGACAGAAGGTCACTAGTTGACATATTTCCTGTAGTGAAGGCCCTGTATGGCCTCAAGCAAGCCCCTCGGGCGTGGTATGACACTTTGAAGGAATTCTTCATGAAGAAAGGCTTCAAACCCGGTTCACTCGAACCAACCCTTTTCACTAAGTCTTATGATGGTGAATTGTTTGTGTGCCAAATATATGTTGATGATATTATCTTTGGCTGTACTGACCAACGCTATAGTGATGAATTTGCCTATATGATGAGTGAAGAATATCAAATGTCTATGATGGGAGAGTTGAAATTATTTTTAGGTCTTCATATTCGTCAACAGCGCAATGGTATATTCATATCGTAGGAGAAATACCTCAAAGATGTATTGAGGAAATTCGGCATGCAAGATTGCAAAGGGGTCAAAATTCCAATGCCCACAAATGGCCATCTATGCACTGATGAAAATGGTAAAGACTTCGATCAAAAGGTATATACCTCTCCATGATTAGCTCTGTATTGTACCTATGTGCATCTAGGCCAGATATTATGCTTAGTGTTTGCATGTGTGCCCGATTTCAAGCTACACCGAAGGAATCACACCATAAGGCTGTGAAGCATATTCTTCGATACTTAGCTCACACACCAACACTTGGATTATGGTATCCCAAGGGATCTTCATTTGATCTCATTGGATATCCAGACTCTGACTATGCTGGCGATCGCGTGGACCACAAGTCAACATCAGGCACATGTCATTTCCTCGGACGATCTTTGGTCTGTTGGTCCTCGAAGAAACAGAACTGCGTATCACTCTCCACTGCAGAAGCTGAGTACATTGCTGCTGGATTGTGTTGTGCTCAGTTACTTTGGATGATGAAAACACTCAAGGACTATGGCATCAACGTGAAGAATGTGCCTCTCTACTGTGACAATGAGAGTGCTATCAAAATTGCTCATAACCCAGTTCAACACTCGAAGACAAAGCACATCCAGATTCGTCATCATTTTCTTCGTGATCATGTGTTGAAGGGCGATATCTCCATCGACCATGCTAGCACTGAAGATCAGCTGGCCGATATCTTCACTAAGCCCTTGGATGAGAAGAGATTTAGCAAGTTGCAGTGTGAGCTAAATATCCTAGAATCTTCGAATGTTCTCTGAAATGGACACACATCCTAACACTTATGCTGACTTGATGACTTAGATGCGCAATACACGAAGTAATGTTTTTCTTCAATCAATGAAGACTAACCCTCTGAGTGTGAAGAAATTAATGAAGAAATTGACTCTCAGAGCCCTACGACAATTGTACACGGTGTCTGAAGCCAACTTTCTTATACGGTGGGTTACACCACCACAAAAGTTGAAAATTTTCAATTTGAGTTTTTCCTCAGTTTTGAAATTCCTCAGTTTTTCAAATTCTTCAACTTGCAATGTCTTCACTATTTCCGTCGTTTGTCTTCACTTGAATATATAGATATATGAGTTTTATGTCCTCTACAACATTCACTTATTGCTAATTCTTCAAGTTGACTGTTTCCGCTAAGTGAATGTGATCGGACCCTTCCCCCTCTATGCTAAACTCAATCTAATCTTTTCACAAATTCTTCAGATGCGTTTTGATTTGAAACTCGTTCATAATCTTCACTGTGTCCTTGACAGCTGAAGAAATTGCGAACGGTAACTTAAAACTTATCTTATCTGAATTTTCGGCTTTGCCGCTCAAACCGTTTCGCTTCTCACGACAAATACTTATCTATTCACCCACGATCCTACACGATCACCACCTCACAGTACATAGGTGACACATGTCATGTGAATGGGAAAAGCCAGGGGCACGTTCGTCCAAAATCCTCGGGCGCACAGTTTTTTCACTACCGCTATAAATACCCCTGTCTTCTCCTCACTTCACTTTTACTCTGCTCGACCTCTCTCCCGCTCAAGCTTCCCAAACCCTAGCGCCGCCGCTACTTCATCGTCGCTGGTGAGGAAGAGCTTCACTGCCTCGACCTCGTCGCCGTCGTACTTGCGCCGGTTGCGGATTTCTTCACTCCTCCGTCGCCGTAGCTGTCTTCCTCTGCCAAGTTAGGGCGTGGAAGATCTGAACGGACGAACTTCATCTCAATGCTTCCCAGTTTGTCGTGTTCTTCACTTCGGGTAATTAAAAATTGCTTTTATTGCCCTCTTTGATTCATGTGTTTTCCTAAAAATCTTCAAAGGTGTTTATTCTTCACACACTAAAACACCTCACATGTTTTGTGTTCTTGATTCGTTTCTCTAAGCAATGATTTTCTTCAAGATTCCTCAATTGTGTGGATTTTCAAATCTATACAACTATGGAACCTAAGACAAAGAACGCTCAGTGAAATTCCTCAAGACTCATCTGGTCAAATTCCTCAAAATCTATTCATTTTGAAAAAAACTTCTGAGAACGCATATGACCTCTCCGAATTCCTTGCAACTATACTCTATTCACAGGTACAAATGTCCGCTGCTGAATCACTAGGTTCTCATCAACTTAACTCATTTGTAGCGTTCCTCGAAGAAAAATTGCATACCTCTTCAGAAACTTCAGTTGTTCATATTCCTCAGCTGAAGAAAATGGCTGACAAGAAGCCACAGAAGGGAGGAAAAAGGCCTGAGGTCAACACAGCGTTTGAAATCCCTGAGGATATTTATGATGGATACTGCACTCCTGATGAGGCCAAGTTTGGCAAGGAGGACAAGAATCAGCGCAAGGTGCACATACAACGGATTGAGAGGAGATGGGCACGAGAATGGAGGGAGTACAGGTATGTTACTCCCAAGTACATGAAGAAATTCGCGCTCAACCCTCCATGCTTAAGACCTCCATTGAGACTTAGCCAACTGGCGGATCCCACCAGCCTCAAGCGTGGTGAGGACTATGCTACTGAATGGGCTAGGCGCCAGGCCAAACTAGCCAAGCAAGCAAAAGAAGCAGTGAGGAAATTCAATGAAGATTCTACTGCTGCTGCTAATGCTATTGAGGCCTCTGGTAGTAAGCCCAGGAAGGCTATGCCAAAGAAGCCTGCCCTCAAGTCCAGTGCTTCTCCTTCGATGCCCTCACGGCCAAGCTCCTCAGCAATGCCCTCACGGCCAGCATCTTCAAAGCCCTCACGGCCAATTCCTTAGTCTGCTCCTCCTCCTCCTCCGACAAAGTCTTCAGTTGCTCCTACAAAAATCTTCGGCACTTGTGCATCTTGCCACGTGCCAAAGGACTCAAGGCTTCTCTATTGCCTCTGGAGCATCTGCAAGTTCCTCAGCTGCTCGACCTTCCTCAGCTGGTCCCTCACTACTGAAGAAAAAGGCAACTGCTGGACGAGGTCTTCGACCAAGTCCTCACAGGAAGCAAGTCGCCTTCCAAGTGCCCTTTGATGACGATGAGGCGGATGATGATGAACTTGCCGAAATCATCAGAGTCAGGCAAGCCAGGGCCGCTAGAGCCAAAGGTAGCAATGCGCCACTACTTCTGGATCCCAAGCTGATCCTCGATTTCATTGACTTATGGCACAAGGACCCCGCTACACCTTTGCCGGAGATGAACCTCACTCCTGGTCAAAGTCATGTCCTCACTCACTTCATTGAGGAAGAAAAGTGGAAAAATGAAGAAGGAAGAAGGCTGAAGAAAGCGCAATACAAGAAACAGCGCTTCCTCAAGGACAATGTCTTCACTCTTACCCCTGAACAACTCATTGCTGTACAAGCTGAAATCAAGCAACTGAGTGATGATTTCAATCGGTATCGTGCTGATTGGAAGGGAACAAAGGTTCGGTTCGTCAATTTGACGAAGACTTTCACTTCAACTGCCTCTGCACCGGTGCATGTTGAAATTCCTCAAGCTGAAGAATCTTCTCAGCCCACTGAAGAACATGCCAGTACCGCTGATGTCAGTATGGCTGCTGAAGAAAATGAAAGTACCAGGGCTGATGACTCCATTCCAGCCGCTGAAGATATTGCCAGGGCACCCACTAGTGGTGCGCCTGAAGAAAGTGAACAAGTCAGGGCAACTACAACAGTTGTGCCTGAAGAAAATGCACCTCCTGCACCTACACCAACTCCGATCCTTCCATCTGCATTAGATGTGAAGAAGACCAAGGCTGCAGAGTGTTCAGCGATGAAAAAGAGGAAGGCATCAACCTCTTCAAATTCTCCAGCTCCGAAGAAGATGAAGACTCTGATTAGTTCAATTGACAATCCAATTGATGCTGTTCCCGTCTCTTCAATGCCATCAAAGGACCTTGTTCCTTTCGGTGAAGAATATGTGATTCTTGATGAATCAGATGAAGAAACTCCTTTTGCTGCTTCGACAAAGCAGTTGGACGAAGAAATTGAAGTGGATGAGATCCCTTCAACCCCAGTCATTTCCTCACTTATGCCTCAGTTTACTGCTGAAGAGGAAGGTGTTGAAGAAATTGAAGAAGAGGATGTGGACATTGGCTGTACCACTCCTGTGCTAAATGATAAATTTTGGGACAGTCAACATCCCAACTCTCCAATGTTCACTCCCCTTCAAGCTATTCCTCAGTCCCCTGCCGCCACTGAAGTGCAAATGGGATCTGAAGAACCTCATGAAACCCCAAGTGTTCATGAGAAATTCCAGCCATTAGTGCTGAAGAAACTGTCAATGAAGAATTGACAACCCAGGCTGAAGCTGCTGAAGAGCCTGAAATTCCTTAGCCTGAGGAACCTGAGATTGCGATCCCTGAGGTGGTAATGCAACTGACTGATACTCCTCAGCCCAAGCCAAAGGATCCCTTCTCTAAGAAGCAAAAATTCAAGGCTGATGATTTCTTCGGCGAGCACGTATTCTTCACGGATTTCAACCCCTATGACAATGCTCGTCTTAGAAGGAAGCGTTTCTGGACTGCTAGCCAGGCAAACTTCTATTCCTCAGTGCTCTTCAACAAGGACAAAGTCTTTGATCATGAGCATATTCCTCATGTGGACATGGAATCCATGCCTTGCTTCTCTCAAGTCCTCAGCATGATTCATGACGCTGGCTTGCTCAATTTCTGCTCAGACATAGTTGATTGGAATGAAGAGCTTATTCTTCAGTTCTATGCAACTTTGCATATCATAGGCGATGTTGCTGACGTCAACTCGTGGGTGTTGGGCTGGATGACTGAAAATACTCATTACAAGGCACCAGCCACTGAATTGCTTTGTGCCTTACCTATTAGTCCTCCACCTGACGGCGCTCGCTGTCTGTATGATGAACCTGAATTTACTGATCACTATATGCAAGTGCTCATGAAGCCGCTGAAGCCAGGACAAGCTCCAAGGACCAAATTCCTCGTGAAGGAATTGCTCTATGTGCCCAGAACAATCTACCACATTCTAACGAAGACCATGAGTCCCATCAAAGGCCATGACTCATCCGATGAAGAAATTATCAGAATGATGAAGAATATGCTTTTCAGTATCATGCATGGCATCCCCATAAATTATCACGATTTCTTCATGAGGACTCTGGCGAATGTTGCACTTTCACCATTTGAGATGAAGCCTTACGCGCCGTGGATCATGAGATTCCTTAGAACAAGGTCTTCACTCAACTACAAGGCAGATTTTCAGAATCACCTCAGCTACTTGCCACCTATTGAAGTCCTCAAGCGGACAATTTCCTCATCTAATGAGAAGGGCAAGTCACTAGCTGTGATCGATGAAGGCACTCGTCCATTGGATGGTCAGTTCCGCAAAGCTGCATCCTACTCCACCAATGATGACTTTGCCACACATGATTCTGCTGCCAATGCTCCAAAGTCAAGTCCTCAAGCTACTGCTCCTTGTGTGATGACTGACCGTGAACTGCTTATAAGTCTTCACCAGAAGGTCGATCGAAATCACAAGTGGGTTAAGCGTCAGTTTGGTTCTATTCTTCACAACATGACTTCCACACATAATGCAGTGAAGAAAAACCACTACTACCTCCATGAAGTATTTGATCGCACCTGGGCTATTTTGTCACATCTATATGGTGAATAAGATCTGAAGCAAATGGGCTTCAAGGAAGACTTTGACTGGTCTGCTCCTCCTCCGAAGAGATACAAGAAGGTCAAGGTTCCTCCCTTGGTGGCCAGCTCATATTCCTCATCGCGCGACACGGACGAGCATGAAGACTTGGACGACACTGCAGCAGGCCCTACAACGACTCAAGGCCCTGACAATGCTGGCGCTCCTCCATCATCATGATATTCTTCAGGGGTGTTAGTCCTCAGTTTCAACCCTTTTGGTCATTCGATGACAAAGGGGGGGAAATTTGAGTTAGTCTTCAAGCGGGTCTATATATGGGCGTTTTTTTGCTAAGTTACAACTCTCGTTCTTCTGATGACTTTGCTGGATTGAGTTGTAATCTTAAACTCTATGGTGGCTTAATACATTTGTTGTGTTCTTCCGCATGCTTATTCCTCATTTATGTTAATGCACGCATGCTGAATTACATTAGTCACCATATTTCATCATGCATTTCAAATTCCTCATATTATATGTCAAATGCGTGTATGAATTACAAGATATAGGGGGAGATCTCCATGATTATACTCTTCAAGTGTGCATTGCTTCAAAAGCTAATTCCTCACTATGCACATCTTCAGGGGGAGTTCTTCTATATCTTGCATTCAAATTCCTCAATATCAGTATTTACACCTCATATGTTTATCCCCGTTGAAAACTTAACCTATATTGTCATCAATCACCAAAAAGGGGGAGATTGTAAGTGCATCTAGTGCCCCTTAGTGATTTTGGTGTATTGAAGACTTATAGGTGAAGGGACTGATGCGTTTGTGAGTGTACACAGGTATATAAGTCTATGAGGAGTTTGATATTTACAGAGAAAGTCGACCCCTAAAAATGAAGTTCTTCCTTTGAAGACTTTGGATTTCCGAAGACTTACTGAAGACTTTGAAAGTGAAGAAATTGGTGTGACCTTGAAGACTTGGTATTCATTCGAGGAACATGAAGCGTGAAGACTTTTGTTTTTATAGTTTCATTTTCTCTTTCTTGAGTCGTAGGAAACACCGTACTATTAAAGGGGGTCGAGGAAATACTAAGGAAAAATGTCCATGTGATGCTCAACTCAAAATCCTACACCTACCAATCCCTTCGACTGAAGCCATTGGAAATTTGATACAGTTCAGTCATATTCTTCAGTAACAGAGACGTTGTTCTTCTGATCTCTGAGGAATTTGTTCTGACTGAGGAGTTAGGAATTCACCAGTGTGAATTGCCTACATAGTGAGGAACATGATAGCCTTGAGGATTTTGATAATCAAAATTCCGACCGTTGCTGTGCTATGTGCCAGCGGTTCCAAAATATCTACCACCTAACGGTCATATCAGACAAGGGCATTTATGTGTTATCATGTCGGGCTGGTCCCTAGGCTATAAATAGCGTCCCCCTTCATCCACTAGCTGGTTGGCTGCTCCGAGAGAAACTGACACTTGTCATTTGAGAGCAACCCATCCTCCGAGGACTTTGAGCAAAAATCATCAAGTGAGGAAAACCCAAACCCAAACCTACAAACCCCCAAGTGATTGAGCATCACTGAAGAGATTGATCCTGCGTGGATCCGATGCTTGTTTCCTTTGAAGACTGTGCTTCTTCCAGATGGTTAGGCGTCAAGGTCTAGAGCATCCAAGAGGAATTGTGGATCGCCGAGTGACTAAGTTTGTGAAGGTTCGGAAGTCACCTGAAGACTTACCACGAGTGATTGGGCGAGGTCTGTGTGACCTTAGCTCAAGGAGAATACGGTGAGGAATGTGTGTCCGGGACTGGGTGTCCTCGAGTTTAAATACTCAGCTGCTCCAACCAGATGTACAACTGAGACAGCAGTTGGAACTGGTCTACCAAATCATTGTCTTCATCGAGCTAACTGGTTCTATTTCCTCAACTCTTTCATTTCCTCATGTATGTTGTTGTGTGCCTGTTCATATCTGTTTGAAGACTTTTGACTGAAGACTTTCTCAATTTCCTCAGTTCAATTTCTTCAGTCTATCTGTCTTCATCTTGTGTTATCCTGTGTTTACGCTTTCTGTACTCTGGGCTTGTCCTCATTTCATCATGATGACTGTGCTTGTGCTCTGCTATGTTCCTTTCTGAGTACTTATTCCACTGCAAGTAGTTCTTCATTTAGGAATTTCCTCACTAGCAAATTCCTCAGTGAAGAATTTATAAAAATCGCCTATTCACCCCCCCTCTAGTCGATATAACGCACTTTCACAAAGGAAAAATAGTAAATATGTACACCTGTGAACAATAAATTCAAAAAAATAGTAAGAAAATTTTAAAAAATATGGATCCTTTTGGCATCCAAGATGCTCAGGTGCGCAAGGTGTGTGCAAAATTTTGTTGTGTTTGGACATTGTAGGAGCTCGTGGAGAAAAAAAACAAAATTTGTCTAAAAAAACTTTAAAAAATACACTATTTTTGTTTTTTTGCTAGAGGTCCTCGCATGTCATTTGATAACAAAATTTTGCACACACCTTGTGCACCCGAGCATGTTGGATGCCAAACAATTTCATATGTTTTTGAATTTTCTTACTTTTTTTCTTCTTCTGAATTTACTATTCAAAGATGTATAGATTTATTGTTTTCCTTTGCCACGAGCTCCTGGTATGTCTAAATAGCACAAAATTGTGCACACACCTTGCACACCTAAGTATCTTTGATCCCTCAAAATTTTAGATTTTTTTTATTTTTTTGCTATTTTTTTGAGATGGTCAAAGCTGTTTGACCAGATGGTAACGACGCAGAAGGGCATTTCTATAAGGGCAACTAACGGTAGAGGGGCAAATTTGAGCACACATTGAAAATAGGGGCAAATTTGAGTTGTGAGTTCTAGATAGGGGTAGAAATGGAATTGTCCCATCAAAAAAGCTGGAAGGAAGATAGAGAAATTCCTACTCGTAGTTTATCAAGTTTGACATGATTTATTTGCAGTGTTGCCATTTCATATGAAAGCTTTCATGGAGCAATTTTACCTCAGCTAGTCTGGAATCTTGAATCCTCTGTGTTTTGAAAACGAACACATCAGATAATTGAAAATAATTTTCCTAATAGCGACAAACAATATGACAACTAATTAATGATAGCATACCACAACAACAGACAACCTCTTATATGTACTAGCCACACGAATCTTCTCCATCAAATCTCCTAACATATAAAACTTCATTAAAACAAAACAAGAAGAATGTATAAGATACAATAAACTCACGCTCCATAGAACATTTCCACAAGATATTTCAAATGCTAGATCATTAGGTTGAACAATATATAATTAAACACATAATAAGAATAAATCAACTCGCAGAAAAAGGAAGTTCACAAAAGAGATACAGAGAACGGATATATAATTGAATCCTCTGTGTTTTGAAGATCAATTAGTAACCGTACACAAACTCTGCCAAAACTTGTTAGGGGAGGAACTCACTTAGGACTGCAACTTCTAGATTTGCGAATAGAAATGAATATGTTTGGAACAATCAAACGGTGTTTGAAGGAATAGTTGTCAGAACTAATCCTAGATTACTTTTTCAAGCCACCTTGTGTTTATTAGAGAAGATAATGCTACCTCAAAACTCTTGAGAGTGGATGTGGAGCCAAGGTTTGATCCTACAGATCACAATAATATATTTGCTCAGCTAAAATTGAAGGAATAATCAAGATCAAGACAAACCAGTTGAGTATGAGATCGTGATGAAAGAATCTATAGGACTAAAGAATGGTTTCCATAGTGCGCTAGATTTTTCATCGAAACAGTGTAAGCGAATTTATTCACTTGAAGAGTTAGCATAATCAAAAAAGGCGCGCCTAGGCAGTAGCTTAAGCACGCCTAGGCTCTAGGTGATAGCAAAACGCCTATCGCTTAATATGCGCATACCTGCGCTGAAGTGTGCGCTTTGGCCAGAAAAGTGCAAGGCGGTACCAAAACGCACAATTAACTCCTAGCTATTTTTTTAAGTTTGAGAGTTAGTGAACTATACCTAAGTTTGTAACTACTTTTGAACAGAACCAACAAAGTGAATAATTCGAGTAGAATAATGCACTCCTTTCAGTAGGAGCAATTAGCAAAGCACATCAAAATAGAATAAGGCCCTCTTTGATTCGGAAGATTCTCAAAATGCGGGAATAGGAAAAATAAAGGATTGAAGTGGCATGCCCACTTGAATCCCATAGGATTAGCACAGAGTGTTTGATGTCACAGGAAAAACAAAGAAAGTGAACAAAGAGGTTGGAGTGGATTCTAGATTTCCAATGAAGGGCTTCTTTGATTCAAAGGAATTTTATAGGATTTCTGGAGGATTTAAATCCTTAGGATTTTTTCCTAAGTTGGTCCTTTGATTCATAGGATTGGATCCCATAGGAATTTTTCCTATGGAATCTATTGTACTACATTTCATAGGAAATTTAACATCCACTCCAACCTCTTTTTACAATTCCTTTGTTTTCCCATGGCATCAAACAATCGTTGCTAATTCTATAGGATTCAGATGGGCATGCCACTCCAACCCTACACTTTTCTTATTCCTACGTTTTCAAAATCCTACGAATCAAAGAGGCCCTTCCATAGGAAAAATCCCTATAGGATTCAATCCTATGAATCAAACGACCAATGTAGGAAAAATTCCTAAGGATTCTAATCCTCCAAAAATCCTATGGAATTCCTTTGAATCAAAGGAGCCCTAGACTACTGCGTACTGCAAGGGTCTCTGAAATATTCGAAGTGAATGAACAAGAAGGAATAGTCCAGCAACAGGGCAAAATGCATACATGTTGTGGGCTAAGCTTACTACTAGATGCTGGGCAAATGTGCATTTTCTTCATGTTCATGGAATCAGATACGCTGAATACTACCTGCACGAGGAAAACACTCTCGATTTTGTACTGAGACTATTCACTCCAAAGTTCAAACATTTTGAAGACCAACAAACATGAATGACCTTGAAAGTTTGGATGCAGTTTTAAACTGGCATTTTTTTGTCTTGCCTTGTTCCAATCATCACTTAATGATTGTGCACTATCACGAGCCTCACTCCGATTTTCTTCTGCCATACGAGAAGAAGACGGTACACAAGGAAGCTGTTCCCATGATGTTATTGGGCTTTTAGGTCCCTTTGCTCTTTATATTCCGACAATGAATGTTCATCACAACCATTTTCTTCCACCGCCATCTACATCCATATGAGAATTGCTTTCATGATTGGGTAGACCATCCAAAGCAGGGACATCACACAGAGTATCCTGAACTCAGTGGCCCCGCCCAGATCCTGCATCGGAGGAGGACCTAGAATAGAACCTCTCATAGGAAAAGAAAAAATACAGTCAAAGCGCTGAAGCGGGAGGATGGCTCATTGTGCAGGGTCGACGAAGAGATGCGCAACATGGCCGCTCTATTCTATGAGCATCAGTTTGCTTCGGAAGGCACCCAGGGGGCGGATGAATTGTTACAGAACATTGACAGCTTGGTCACGGAGGATATGAACAAGTTACTGCTTGAGCCTATCACGGATGAGGAGATTGAGTCTGCACTCTTCCAGATGGGACCCACGAAAGCTCCGGGGCCGGATGGTTTACCGACCCTTTTTTACCAACGACACTGGTCGCTAGTTAGACACGACGTTTGTAGGGTAGTAAAGGAATTTTTGAGTGGAGTCGCTGCCCCGAGTGCTTTCAACGATATAGTTATCGTCATGATTCCGAAATGCAGCTCACCGGAGTTACTCTCGCAATTCCGACCAATCAGCCTCTATAATGTTCTCTATAAAATCGCGACAAAGGTTCTGGCTAACCGACTTAAGGGCATACTACCGGTGCTTATCTCTGAGGAGCAAAGTGCCTTCGTCCCGGGGCGTTTGATTACTGATAATGTGATTGTGGCGTATGAATGCGTGCATGCCATCTGCAAACGGAAGCGGAAGAAACCTTTTTGTGCAGTTAAACTTGATATGATGAAGGCGTACGACATAGTCGAATGGGCCTTCCTGAAACAGATGATGGAGCGTTTTGGTTTTGCACAAGGATGGATTGCCATGATAATGCGGTGTGTCTCGTCGGCTACTTTTTCGGTGAAGCTTAATGGTGAACTCTCACGAGGTTTTTCCCCTTCCCGGGGGCTCCGACAGGGTGATCCTCTATCTCCCTATATCTTTCTGTTTTGTGTGGAAGGATTTTTCGCGATGCTAAAAAAGGCTCAAGAGGAGGGGAAGGTGAAGGGGGTGAAGTTTGGGTGCACTGGCCCCCATGTTACCCACCTTCTCTTTGCGGATGACAGTATTGTGTTCTTAGAAGGGTCACATGATAATATGGTGACTTTGAGGGAAATTCTGAGGAGATATGAAGAGGCATCGAGCCAACGAGTTAACTTGCAAAAATCTTCTATCTTCTTTGGGAAAGGTTTTCAGGAGGATGGAAAGGAGGAAATAAAGAACATATTGGGAGTTCATTCAGAAGCTCTTAGTGAGCGATATCTTGGACTACCAACACTGGTTGGGAAGTCTAAGGAGGGTACTTTCTGATATGTGACAGAAAGCTCGAAAGGCAAAGCTAGCGGATGGAAGGGACAAGGACTATCAAAAGCTGCGAGAGAAGTATTGATCAAATCTGGGTTACAAGTTGTACCCACTTTCACCATGAGTTGTTTTCAGCTCGCGAAGAAGACGTGCCGGAACCTGACTTCGATCTCCTCTAAATTCTGGTGGGCGGCAACGAATGGTGAATGCAAGGTACATTGGATATCTTAGAAAAAAATGTGTGCAGCCAAACGAGATGGTGGCATGGGGTTTCGTGACCCTAAGGCCTTCAACCAAGCTTTGCTGGCTAAACAAGCATGGAGGATCCTACAAGTGCCAACGTCTCTTTGTGCAAGGATGCTTAAAGCTCGTTATTTTGAGGAGGCTTCAATATTATCTACAACAACACCCCCTACGCGTCATTCACCTTCAGAAGCATTCTCCATTGACGGGACTTACTTAATGAGGGGCTTGTTTGGTGCATAGGAGATGGCAGCTCGGTGCAGATCCACCATGCCAATTGGATCCCAAGGACGGGGAATATGCGGCCACTGGGTCAGCTATACATCCAAGGTATTACAAAGGTGGCGGACCTGCTGGAACATGATGGACGGGGCTGGGACTTGAACAAGCTGCATGCAATGTTCTCGGTCGAGGATGCACACGATATCAGGCAAATAGCGGTGGGTGGCCCTGGAACTGATGACTTTCATGCGTGGAATTTTACAAAGAATGGTGAGTTTACTGTCAAGTCTGCGTATCACTTGCGAATGTCCATGAGCAGATCGGGGGCCGGACAGCCGGGTCCTTCGAGCACGGTGGCGCAGCACAGGGGTTATATGGCATTGTGGGACACAAATGCGCCAGCCAAGGCCAAGATCCATATGTGGAGGATGATTAGAAATGGGCTTGCAGGAGGAGCTGAACTTCACCGACGTCGCATCAAACCCGGTGTTTTTTGTGTTGTGTGTGGTCGATAAGAGACGGTGCTGTACCGTTTCTGGGCATGCCAACATTCTGCGCTGTTCTGGCAGCTACTTCACTCGGAAAAGGGAGTTTCGGTGGCGATCCCACCTTGTCAGATTGACTCCCAGGGTGCTTTAGCTAGCTGGCTACTCGGGTGGTTTGCCGATGCTGGAGATGAAGAGCGAGCTGCTATGGTTCAAGCTACGTATGGTCTTTGGCTGGCTAGAAACGATGCGAGGGATGGAAGGGCGGTTGCTACTCCACATGACATAATGGACACTGTTGTGTCATATATGAATGTGTGGACGACAATTCACGCGAAGGAGAGGCGACCGACACCCGCGCTGGTCAAGGAGAAGTGGAGACCACCTGAGGAGGGCTGGCTCAAGACCAACTCCGACGGAGCTGTGCATAGAGGAGGTGACAGGGGAGGAGCGGGAGCTGTCATCCGAGACCATGGTGGCGCGTTTCGTGCAGGATTATGTCATGTTTATCATGGCATTATAGAACCGGAAGCACTGGAAATACTGGCATGCAAGAGGGGACTGGAAGTGGCGAGGGAGATCAATGCAAGTAGGGTCCAAGTTGAGCTCGATTCTCTTGGTGTCGTCCAAAGGCTGCAAAACCCACACAAGGATCGTGCAAATGCTGGAGGTGGATACAGGAGATCAAGACCCTGCTTGCTTCTTTTTCTGAGTCTAAAGTTTCGTGGATTCGTCGTTCGGCTAATGTTGTCGCGCACAAACTAGCTAAAGTTGGCGTAGGTGAGGATTTATGTAAGGTGTGGGTGGATGACACCCCAGACTATGTTCTAGATGTACTCTCGGATGATATTCTGAATGCTTTTGATTAAATAAAGCGACAACATTTACCTCAAAAAAAAAAAGAAAAGAATAGAATGTGTTATGTGGTTCCTGAACAAGTTCATTACTCTCCAACTAGAGGAAAGGAAGAAGTGGGCCGAGCCCAACGCGAGGGCCCATGTCCACCTGCAGCGTGACCTAGCTGCACCTCTCCCTCCATATAAATCACCCCATCTCGCCCAGCTCTCCCACCCCTTAGCCGCCGCCACAGCCTCCAGCTCCAAACCCTCATCCCCCCATCCGAGCTCACTGCCCCCCCCCACCCCCACCCAGCCATGGCGGACCGCGGCGGCGAGCGTGGCGTCGACCGCGGCGGCTTCGGACGCGGCTTCGGGCGCGGCGGGCGCGGGGACCGTGGCGGGCGCCGCGGCGGCCGCCGCGGCCCCCGCCAGGAGGAGGAGAAGTGGGTGCCCGTCACCAAGCTCGGCCGCCTCGTCAAGGAGGGCCGCTTCACCAAGATGGAGGAGATCTACCTCCACTCGCTCCCCGTCAAGGAGCACCAGATCGTGGAGACGCTCTGCCCGGGGCTCAAGGACGAGGTGATGAAGATCACCCCGGTCCAGAAGCAGACCCGCGCCGGACAACGCACCCGCTTCAAGGCCTTCGTCGTCGTCGGCGACAGCAACGGCCACGTCGGCCTCGGCGTCAAGTGCGCCAAGGAGGTGGCCACGGCCATCCGTGGCGCCATCATCCTCGCCAAGCTCTCCATCGTGCCCGTCAGGAGGGGCTACTGGGGGAACAAGATCGGCCTGCCCCACACCGTGCCCTGCAAGGTCACCGGCAAGTGCGGCTCCGTCACCGTGCGCATGGTGCCCGCCCCCAGGGGTTCCGGAATCGTCGCCGCCCGCGTCCCCAAGAAGGTCCTGCAGTTCGCCGGGATTGATGATGTCTTCACTTCCTCGCGTGGATCCACCAAGACCCTTGGCAACTTCGTCAAGGTATAAACTTCCCCTTCCTTTGTCCATACTCTGCCATGTTCCCGTCATACTGCAACTTTACTGTCAGTACATAATGTTCATTCCCTTGTGTGCATGTGTGTTCTATCTAAACTTCTGTTTCGGAAGTGATGCCTTTGGCAGCGTGTAAAATATTATTTTTATGAGATGTAAGCCTGCATAATGTTGGAAGAGGCGTAGCTAGTTTACACTTGATTCTGATTCGTATTGATAAGTGTAGATTCAGTTGGCCTGGAAATTGTAGTTCTACTGTACTACGTAAGGTTGTTCATCAAACTTAAATTTGTGCTTTATACTTCAGGTTTGTCTTCAATTGATTGATTGAAAATGTATTGCATCCTTTTTAAACAGCTCAGTTCATTTTGTATTAGAAGCTTATCATGTTTTCAGTCTGTACATATAATACATTTTTGAGTTGCTGAATCCTGGCTTGTGTCCTAATACATTTCGAGTTCATGTATTATAACCATTTAGACATTTCTGGTTGAGGGACTATTCTTGTAGAGTGATGTATCACAACCATTTTAGTCATTTCTTGTTCAGCACCTATTCTCTTCTCTGTTTATTTATGCATTGTGGTGATGATACTATCAGGTTGAAGGTGTTCTATTTAACATTGAATTGTTGCAAACCTGAAGCTCACCATTCTTTTGTTTCCAGGCAACCTTCGACTGCCTGATGAAGACCTATGGATTCCTCACCCCTGACTTCTGGAGGGAGACAACCTTCACCAAGGCGCCGTACCAGGAGTTCACCGACATCTTGGCGAAGCCGACCAAGGCCCTGATGCTTGATGCACCAGCCGAGAAGGTAGAAGCTTAGGATGTTGCCATAAAAGGGTTTTTACTAGCTGGGAGCTGTCTGTTGCACTTCCCTTTATTATAGTCGAGAACCAGGTGTCTTTGAATTGTGCTACTTGTGGAAGTCTCTGTTTGCTGTCAAGTTTTGGATTATGGTGCAATGCTACTCTCTGTTATCGGCAACATTTTTGGTCTGTGCTTTGTGTTGATCGTATCCATTTGCCTCCTGCTTTGTTTGGAATGTGGTAGTTTGGCTGGTGTGATTTCAGCAGCCTTGCCTTTATATGTGATATTTTCTTCATCCTATTCAACTTGCTGGATATGATTTGATTAGTTTGTGATTCTAATCAGGAGGTAGCCGAGCTTTTCTAAAGCCCAACACTAGTAAATCTACATGGTGGTGGTTGGCTGTGCCACACCATCGTTGGGCTGCTGCATCTGCATACTTCTGAACTAAACATGATGCCAAATGTTGCCCAGAACTGAAATTTTACTAAAGTGAATGCAATTGTTGCCCAGAACTGAATCCCAGCATAAGTGAATGGCAACTAGTGCTCATAATTCAACTGAACTGACCTGCAAATTTGCCAAAACAAGGCTTGTTTACATCCTGATTCAAGTTGGAGTACATGATTGCCCAGAAAGATTAGTATTTCACCCGTGTTATTGATATTCTTCTAGAGAAGCAACCATAGCCCAATAGTGTTATTGATATTCTATTTCCTTCTTGGTCGAGGAGGCGGCGTTGGTACAAGTACAATGGTTTTTTTTTTCTTTTTGCATGGCAAGTACAATGATTCTACAACGACTAATTAAAAGCCTGAGTCACTAGTATGCGTATTTGGTCCTTCTACTCAACGTACTGAAGTTTAGTTCAGGCTGGTTGAGAAGATAGAAGCTTAGGATGTCGGCGTAAAGGGTTTTCACTAGCTGGGAGCTGTCTAATGCTCTTTGCTTCATTATAGTTAAGACTTTGAATCGTGCTGCTTCAAGATGTCTTTGTTTGCTGTCAAGTTTTGGATTGTGGTAGTACTATGCTACTCTCTTTTATCGTCAATGGATGCTACAGTACATAATTATGGCAATCGCAGTCTTATTTATCTATAGATGTTTGTGTTATTGATGTTCTCCTCTGCGTCCTTGTTTGTTTTGTTTCTTATTCTGGTGCATTGTATTTGTGCAAAATTCGACCTGATAATGAATTACGTATGATTACTGCTGCCACTGGCCTTTTGTATGCTGGTTTGTTAGTTTGGCTCATGCTGGTGCCGTGCTCATTATTCATCCGATTCGACTTGCTGTTTTGTTTAGTTCAGGCTGGTGCCATGTCCTTGGATATAATTTGATTAGTTTGCGATTTTAATCTACCTTTCTTTAGCTATCCATTAGTGGTTGCCGAGCTTTTCTTGACAATTGCCCAACACAGAAATTTCATTTTCTGACACTTCTAGTTCTCGGAGAAGCATAACCTTGGAGAAGGCGGTTTCGGAACTGTATACAAGGTAAACAGACAAGCTTGGAGAAACTATTTTGCCGCACTCTGTTCTTGTACTGAAAAAAGAACCTCTGCTTCAGGGAAACCTCCCGGACGGGAAAGAAATAGCAGTGAGGTACTGGGCATGGACTGGATCAGATACGCAATGAAGTGCTGGTATTGGCACAGCTCCAGCACAAGAACCTTGTTAGGTTACTGGGGTTTTGCCTGCATCAGAAGGAGATGCTCAGCTCAACTGTCTGTGTAGGGTGTGCGGGTTTGCCCAACTGTTGTTTCTTTTCGCCTCCTATCAATGCAAAGGTACGCGCGCCTAGCGTATTCGCGAAAAAAGGAGGAGGAGATGCTACTTCCTCATATAAGTTTTTGTCCGAAGTCAAAGAATCTTTACTCTGACCAAAGTTATGGGAAAATGTATCAACATTCGTTTCTATGCCTAACTGACAATCATCTGTAGCGGGTATATGGCGTGGCGTGGCGCCAGAGTATGCAATAAACGGAAACGTGTCGCCAAAGATCGACATTTTGAGCTTTGGTGTCTTGGTGCTTAATGAAATTGTAACCAAGAGGAGGAACCGCGGTTCAGATGATTGCCAGACGTATGGACTTGTTGGACCAAAGGGACGACATTGCAGATGATTGATTGATGAATCACTGGAAGGACACCCGCGAATCCAGGCGCTAAGAGTAACTCTAGCAGACCCCGCATCCCGCCGGCCCGCATAACTCGTTTGCAGTTCGCGCAAAACCCGTTTTGCGGGCCGGCGCGGGCTGGCACAGATGCAGACCCCGTATAATGGACGAGTAAAAAAGCATATTCACGGAATATACTTTTTTACGGGTCGGCTTCTGCGGGTTTTGATCTGGCGCAGCTCCTCCCGGCCCGTAAAACCTAGATTTACAACTTAAGTTGATCTAGCATAATGCTTTTCTTTGCTTTTGCAACAACATTAGATACAAAAGATATCACCAAATCTTGGCTAGAATAGCAAAACCAAAGAAAACAAGAACCACAAATATGCATTTCAGAAGATTTTCAACTTCCATAACTGCTCCCACTAGTTAAAGCAATATCTTCTTCATGCACTCATTGTTGATCTGCGGATTCTTGATCTTGCTTTTTTCATTCTTCATCTTTGGTTCCAAAGAAGTAGACGTTGCTTCCCCTCTAGTTGCACATGCAGCCGCATCATTGCCTTCGATTATACTAAGGAGTGCACTAACATCTATTAAGTTTCTTTCTATCAACAAATCAATGTATTGGCCTTCCCAAAACCAAAATGAGCATCCATCGTCCTACACAAAAGAATGAGCAAGCTCCAAGTGAGCTGCCGCAATTGAACTAAAGAATGAGCTATGGAACGAGTTACCGCAAGTGCACGTACCCTGTCGTTTTTTTGCATTTGTAGAACACCCATCCGGGGTGCTTCGGCGTGCCCAAAGTGAGCCGCAGCACTTGGCGCGGGCAGTCGTCACACTCTATGAGCGGCATCGGCAGGCCACAAAGACGCTGCGCGAGCGCCGAGCCTGGTGGACGGCCGGACGAGTCCATGCCCGCAAATCTTCAGCGGCGGTGGGCGGACGAACCCGCGCCTGCATGCGGCGATGCGCCCTTGCCTGGGATGCGCGAGAGGCTCCCCGACCACTCCATCGCCTGGGGCAGCAACCGGCGGCCGGGAAAAGCCAAATCCGATGGCCCGCGATGAAGTGCCGCAGATCTGCAAATCCGGCGGCCCGCCGACGAAGGTGGGAAGGAAGGGAAGGCCTCGTGCGTGGCGGCCTTCCGGCGTGCTCCTGCCGGCTGCTGTCGCCGGAATCTTGGGCGGCGGCCGGCGGCGGCGTGAGGGGGAGAGGAGGGGTGGTTGGTGGGAGAAAGCGCGGGATGAAATGTCCCCCCGCCAACCGCTTCCGCTTATATGCAGGGCACCGCAGCCGCGAGGGGGAAACCCGCGTTTTCCCGGGTTGGGGTCGGGATTTTGCCGCGCCCCCTAAAATTTTGTATGGGCCGGGGCGGGATGCGGGGTCTGATCGGGCTGCTTTTTCCCCCCCGACCCGCATTTTGGCGGTTATTTTACGGGTCGGGGCGGGATGCGGGGTCTGCTAGAGTTGCTTTAAGATGTATGTATCCACATTGGGTTTTTTTGACCTTGAAGACTGCAGGGCTTACGCCCCACAACATTTTATTGATAAAGAATAACAAATAGTACAAAAGGTTCCTCAAGATGAGGAACATAAGTGAAGGGAAGGAATAAAAGGAAAGAAGAAAGAAGAAAACTATACAGGGCAGGCTACACTAAAACAAACCTGAAAAGAAAAGAAAATTACAGCTGCAAGTACATCAAGGGGGAAGGAAATCAATCCATTTGAGCAGAGCCTCCTTATATCTTCTCTTAATCCTGGGAGAAAGAAGAGTAATATCATGTATGAAGCCATTTCTCCATTGCCTAAAAGAGGGCCTAATGTGCCTAAAAGCCTTATCATTCCTGACTTTCCAAATGTTCCACCAAGCTAGAAAGACCACCTCAGCAAAGGAAGGTTTATCAAACTCCTTCCTGGCATGAAGGGCAATTTCTACCATGTCATCACTATTCAGCCAAGTGATTTGAAGATAGTTCCAAATGCGAACACTAAAATTGCATTGGAAGAATAGGTGATTTCTGTCTTCCAGCACTCTAGTCAAACAAAGAACACACTCCGGCCCCTCATTGATTTTCCAATGTCTACGCTGAATCATATCTTTGGTGTTAACTCTATCCATTATTACCAGCTAGGCAAACATTTTTATGGACATGGTGCAACAACTCCTCCATATCCAATTGAGTATAGGGTTGGACATGACAGGTTGGTGGACAAAGTCATAGAACCTCTTGGCCAAATATTCAAATTTCATTCCATGTCTCCAAGTCCAGATATCCTTACCATCAACATCCAAAGAAATCTCTCCCAGCATTGATGAAAGCTGGTTGAGCTCATGAAAGGCCAATTCAGACAGTGGCAAGGAAAACCTCTGTTGCAAATCACCTGCCTGAAACATTTCCATGTCTGAAAGATTTTTCTGCAAGCAGTAAGAAAACAATCTTGGAAACCTATCCTGAAGAGGGGCACAAGAGTTGTTAATCATCCAGTGATCAGACCAAAAAAGTACCGTGTCTCCTCTTCTGACTGTGACAGAGGTAACAGCTCTGAATTTGTCCATCAACTTACAAATATCTCTCCACCAAAAAGAACCATAGACTGTGGTGTCATGAGGGACTCTCTTAAAATAATAAGAGTCCCAAACCAAGTGTACCCATGGAACATCTGATCTGTTATAAAATTTGTTTAGATGCTTAAGAAGCAGAGCCTCATTCTGCAATCCCAGATTCAAGATTCCAAGTTTATCCACATTGGGTTGTTGTGCCTGTGCGTCCAAGCAGACCCCGATGACATGCCTGACATCCCATCCATCATCGTCATGTTGAATAGGGACGACATGGAGCTTCAGTCACCAGCACAACCTTTTTTTTTGAACAGTGAAGGGCCCTGAAGGACCCAGAACTTCATTATTCAAAGTGGTGCACAACACATCTTACAAACAGGACTCCAAAGAAACTGAAAATTACAGGCAAGTCCCTGATACTTATGAAAAGGACCCCAAAACTGAAAGGAAAACAGCGATCGGGTCCAAACTGCTCTCCAATGGATCCAATCATCGCCGGCGCCGGGGACAAACCACTTGGTCCGGCGAGACCTCTGCGGCTGCACCACAGACTCCACTTCAAGCAGCACTGCCTCCCTTGTTGGCATCAAGGCCTTGAGGAATAAAACTGGCCGCCATTTAGCCTGAAGATTCAGCAGATCGTTAGAGAAGACCGGCCAGCCATGGAGGGCGCCGTAGCTTCTCTGAATCCACTACTGATTGTGCTCCGGATCCCCATCATCTACCTCCAGATTCGCACTGGAAGCCCTTCTCTCGGTCAGGGAACGACACCACTCTCGTCGGAAGCTAGGATCCGACGAGGCAAGGCACTGGGGGAGCAAACTACCCAGGGATCTTCTCCCTAAATCCCGTTCGCCACCGCGACAGCCGGTAGGAAGCGAGAGAATAACCACAGAGGTTTGATCTAGTGCCCCAACAAGCTTATTGTGGGGGGATTCGCCAGATCTGGCTCCTTCCTTAGGCCTCCACCATGGAGGCAGAGCAGAAGGCTCCAGCGGCGACCACCAGAAGCTGCTTGCAAGCTCCGGTGACCAACTCCCCGACGAAATGATGCCAATCCATGGCACAAGGCCAAACACCACTAAAACGGCAAACCTACACGTACTACTACTATAGACAGGAGCAGCCCAAGCTCCCCTCTCATCCCCACTCCAAGCAGCAGCGCCGCCGGAGGAAGAAGAGAGAGGAGCCGAGGAAACCAAGGGGACTCTCAACGGGGAGGAGGAGGAAGAGAGAGAAAGAGGAGAAAAGAAAAGGAACAACCTGCATTCTTCTTCGGGGAAGACTCAAACTCACCTTCTCCACCATGCCAGCAGTGCATCTACGTGTACAATCAGATGCAGAGGCCAGGGGTCATCCTCCTTTTCTAAAAAAAAAAATTCTACGTGTACAATACAACCCATCTGAGGTGATCTTTGAAAACACCTCTGAATGGGCTCACAACTACTGAAGCAAAAGAAAAAAAAACCCCACAAAAATTCTATTAGGCACACCGCTGCATGGAAGAGTGAGGCCAAATAGAGGATGTGAAGGGTTAATCGATGCTGTGTGTTGACACCAGATTTTGGCACGGTCAAGAACTTAATTAATATGTCCTCAACTGGAGAAGTGATCTACATAAAAAAGTTCCGTGTTGTCGATATAAACATCTTTGAAGTTTGGGTCATCGCCATCCGATCTCATCTCTAAGGCCGAAGTTGTGTTTGAAATACTGAAATTTTGTATTCAAAACACTATTCGGCTCATTACGCCCTGAAGACAGCCTCATATGGAAAAATGATCTACACGGATTATCTTCGTCTCGTCGAAACGATCGATTTTGATATAATAATCATTCCAATACGAGTTCGTATGCAAAAGTTAGAGCCATTGGAATGTAGCCCTGCGAGGAGGCGAAATATGACGCGCCCCACCAGACGCCATGTCTAATGGGTAGCGCGAGGGAACGGGTGTTTTCGTCACAGTCCGTTTTGCGCGAGCTATTTGACCCTCAAGATGACCTCTGATCAAAAAACGTTCAACATGAAAGTTTTTCGTCTCGTCGAAACGGGCAAGATTGCATTTGGACTCGTTTCCATCCGAGATCGTTTACTGCCTCAAACATGACCCGCAAGGTGCAGCCAGGTTGTAAACCGAACCGTTTTGGAAAGTTTGATTCCGAGTTGGACCCAAACTAGGGTTTTGGACATGAATCCAAGCCTTTTTCTTGCACGGGAAGTCCAGCCGCCTCTTATATACCTAAGGGGTGACAGCCGATTGAACAACAACACAAAATCGCAAACACATCTACATCTTTTTCATCTACGTCTTGTCCCTCCCTCGTTCTTGCTCCCTCGTCCTTCGTTGTTCTTCGTGTTGGAGAGCTACGAACCGCGAGGCTCTAGGGGCGACTTGACCAACCTAGGGCAGCCCATAGCCACTGCACTCCCCGATGGGGTCCCTCCCGAGAGTGTAGGGTTTCGGGTCCTCAAAAGCTCTCGCCAGTCGACTTGTGAATCGCGCTTCCGGTGAGACTCCTTCGACATGAGTTGCGGTGCATCACCCCCGGCGTCGAGGGTACACGTGACGTGTTCGTGTGCTAACACACTTTTTGGCGACTCCGATGGGGACAAGATCAATCATCATCATCATCCATCATGTCTGGCAACGACAAGATCCCGAAGCCCTAGGAAATCGACGCCGATAACATAATCAAGCCCAATTTTGAGGAGTTATCGGAGGAACATCGCCAAGCTTATGAGGAGTACAAGAAGGCATGTGAAGAGAAGGAGATGTAGGAGTTCCTTGCTAAGTTCAAAAAGGATCGTCAAGGCAATAACACTCCGGTTGGAGAAATCAAGTTTCCTCCTCTTCATGATGAACAGGTTAAACCCTATGTAAGTAATAACTTCTCTCCTGAGGTATGGGCTGAAATTGATAGTCGCATTACTGATAGCAATAATCTTTTATACCAAATTTTCTTGGAAAATAGTAATGCTAAAAATAGTATGCCTCAATCATCTAGTGGTAATGTTGGTGTGCCTGTTACCGTAGAAATCCCTAGTCCAACTTTACCTATTTCATCGACGCCTCCTGTGCCGATGAATTTTTATCCTAGCCCCACAAATCAAATTGATGCTGCATCCATTAATCCTATCATGAGTATGCCAAGTTCGATGGTGACGCCGAACCAAACCCTACCTACAAGAGCAAACACTGTTAGATCACTGCCGAATTACAATTCGGCATACATGCCACAATTCACACCTGCAACTACTAACCCTACTCCTCCTATGCTACTGCCACAAGCTTCATCGTCCACCGTGGATGATGGTCTAGCTAATCTTAGAGGGGAGATGGCTAAGATGCTCCGAGAGAATTTTGGAGTTGAGTTACCAAGGAACCGTATTTACCAAAAGCCATATCCAGAATACTTTGATGCAATTCAATGCCCTCCGGGATATAAAATTCCAGATTTTGTTAAGTTTAATGGAGAGGGCACAAAAACCACCTGGGAGCATGTTAGTCAGTACTTGGCACAATTAGGTGAGGCAAGTTCACGAGATGAGTGGAGAGTACGTTATTTTCCTTTATCTTTAACCGGTACTGCTTTCTCGTGGTTTTTTGCGTTACCACCCGGTTCTATTACTACATGGTTTCACTTGGAACAAAAGTTTCATGATCATTTTTATAGTGGTGATAATGAGCTTAAGTTGTCACATCTTACATCGGTTAGACAAAAGCATGATGAATCGGTCTCCGATTACGTCAAGAGATTTAGAGATACAAAAAACCGGTGCTATAGTTTGGTGATAACCGAGAGAGATTTGGCTGATCTTGTGCTTAGTGGTTTGAGAACTCACATTAGAGAAAGGCTAGAAGGACATGAGTTTTTAAATATCAACCAAGTCTTGCAAAGGGCTTTGGCTCAAGAAAGCCGAAGCAAAGATCTTAAAGAGGTGCATAGATATAAAACTGATCGTCCTAAGATGAATATGGTTGAGTATGATAGTGACCACTCGGACGATGAGGGTGATATTTATGCTGCTGAATTTGTTTGGCCATCTAAGGCCAAACCATTTACTTGCAATGATTTAAAGCCGATTCATAAGAATCGTGATGAAGAGATGAAATTTACTTTCAACATTGCTAAGTGTGATAGAATATTTGATGCTTTATTGCAAGCCAAGATTATTAGAATATCTCATACTTTACCGCCGTTTGAAGAGCTGAAACGGCGTGCTTATTGCAAGTATCATAATTCTTTTTCTCATGCTACTAATGATTGTAATGTTTTTCGACGACAGATACAATCGGCCATTAATGACGGACGATTGAATTTTTCTGAGATGCAAGTTGATAAGCAGCCTTTCCCAATGAACACCATGGATTTGGAGGGAAGAAGATGTTAATTCGGCCCAGCATAGCCGAATCAGCTAATAAAAATAATATTGTCATTGGTGAGCCCAGGAAAAATAAGGAGAGCGACAAGGTCTTGGGAGACAAGTTGTGCTTGATAAGCAACCCGATGGCAAGGAGATAATCAAGATCACCATCAAGAATCCTACACTCGGGGGGCAACCACAAGTGCAAGAGAACACTCATGTCAAATTTGTTAAGCCCAAGAGTCCAGAGGTTGGCAAGTGGAAGACAAATGAAGCTAAAGTACAGCGCAAGAAAATCAAGCCAACTTTTGATATGTTGTTGTCCAAGTATGCCAATCAAGCGGCCGGTTCTAGCTCTAACCGGTCATCAAATTTGAAGCGCTCAAGATCACCTCCGAGGGAAGAATCTCATCATCACGCAAGGCCATATGGGTCATGGGCACCAGGACCATGGATGGCGCCGCCCCCCTATGCACCATACTACATGGGAGGCTTCAATGGAGGCTGGGGGCAGCCCCCAATGGCCCCTTATGCTTTCCATCCGGGTTGGGCAGAACCAAGGAGGCCCGTTCATGAGAGGCTTTCTTATCCCACACGAGGCCGTTTGAACAATGGTGTCAATCGGCAATGCAAGATAATCAAAAAAGGGTCAACCGGCAAGTGTGGCGTGCCAAATCACCAAGTGCTGAAATTTCAGAGCCTAGCAAGCAAAAGGAGAAGAATGCTAGTGGTGAAACTATTATGATAGGCACTAAAGAATTAATAATCAAAGAGCCGATTATTGTTGATAATCCGGCTGATTCTAATAAAGATGTGGCTGCGGTCCAGCAAGGCCCCATGGCTAATGATCATGAAGCTAGCATAAGCAAGGCCAAGTCGAGGGATCCAAAATATACTCAGCCTAAGTGGTGTCCTTCCGGTCTGACCAAGGCGCAAAAAAGGAGATTGCAGCGCATGAGGAGTCATGAGAAGGAGGAACAAGAAGCAGAAAAGCTAAGGGATGAATTATTCAATGAAAGCCGTCCCATGGTACCCCCCAAAAAAGTGTGGAGACCAAAGCAAAAGGAAAACATTGCAACTTCTGCATTGATCATAGCAACACCTACACCACCAACAGAGGACGATGCGGCTACTATTACATTGTCCACTTTGCCTACTACTTCCTCTCCCTTGGAGATATTTCGGAGTCAGTGGACATGCTTGCGGAAGGAGATGAAATGCTTGATTATGAGTCTACACCGGTTCATGAAGGTATGGATATTAATATGGTGTATTACTTACCCGCTGAATTTCGTGCTATAGATGAAGAAGGGGAAGTAGCTCAGCTAGATTTTGGTCCTAAAAATGCTATATTCGAGAAGCCAAAAGAACCGGTGACGCACTTGAAGCCATTGTTCCTTAAAGGTCATATTAATGGATCGCCGGTTGCTAGAATGCTTGTTGATGGTGGTGCTGTGGTGAATCTTATGCCATATTCGGTCTTCAAAAAATTGGGGCTGCGTGATGAAGAGTTGATAAAGACCAACATGGTGCTCAATGGATTTGAAGGCAAAGAGAAAACTGAAGCCAAAGGTGTAATGTATGTGGAGCTTACGGTGGGAAGCAAAACTTTGGCTACCGCATTCTTTGTCGCCGAGGTGCAAGGTAACTACAATGTGATATTAGGCCGCGATTGGGTTCATGCAAACCAATGCGTGCCATCTACTATGCACCAGTTTTTAATTCAATGGGTTGATGATGAAGTAGAAGTCATTCATGCGGATAATTCGGCTTGTGTTGCTTTGGCCGATGCATCAGTGGATTGGCAACATACCAATGCTACTTGCTTAACGGGGCGCGACTTATCAGAATTTGATTTTCTTAGCGCCACAAAAAGTGGTTTCGTGCCCGTTTCTTTAAAGCCGGTTGGCGATAATCGGCTCCAAGGTATGATGTATTAAATGGATCCTAACTCAGAGTGGTTACAAAAGCGTCTTGTAGAATATCGGTCCAATGAGAACGATATGTATGAGTCCATAGAAGAGTTAGATGATATGGATAAATTAGGACAAGGTTTTACATCAGCCGATCCATTAGAAGAGATAGATATAGGAGATGGTTCAATTCCTAGGCCGACATTTGTAAACGAAAATTTAAGAGCCGATCATAAGGCTAAGTTGATCGAGCTACTGAAAGAATATGTTTGTTGCTTTGCATGGGAATATCATGAGATGCCGGGTTTAAGCCGAGAGCTAGTGGAACATCGGTTACCTATAAATGCCGGTTTTAGACCATACAAGCAATCGGCCAGAAAGTTTAATCCAAAAACGTATGACCGGATCAAGGAAGAGATCGGTCGTTTGCTTAAAGCTAATTTTATTAGACCTTGCAGGTACGCCGAGTGGATTTCTAACATTGTACCAGTAGAGAAGAAAGGCTCCGGCAAGTTGAGGGTATGCATTGATTTCAGAGATTTGAATAGAGCTACACCTAAAGATGAGTATCCCATGCCAATAGCCGATATGCTTATTAATAATGCTTCTGGACATAAGGTCATTAGCTTTCTTGACGGTAATGCGGGGTATAACCAGATTTTTATGGCCGAAGAGGACATGTCCAAAACGACTTTTTGATGTCCCGGTTTTCTTGGTTTATTTGAGTGGACAGTGATGACCTTTCGATTAAAAAATGCCGGTGCCACGTATCAAAGGTCTATGAATTTATTTTTCATGATTTACTTGGTGTTATACTTGAGGTTTATATTGATGACATTGTTGTCAAATCGGATGCTTTTGAATCTCACTTAGCCGATTTGCGTTTGGCTTTTGAAAGAATGAAGAAATATGGGCTGAAAATGAATCCTTTGAAGTGTGCCTTTGGTGTATCGGCTGGGAAGTTTCTGGGTTTCATTATTCATGAAGATGGCGTGGAAATTGATCCCAAAGAGATAGATGCTATGCAGAAAGTAGAGGCTCCAACATGCAAGAGAGATATGCAAAAATTCTTTGGCAAGGTCAATTATTTGAGGAGATTCATAGCCAATCTATCAGAGAAGGTTGATGCATTTACTCCTATCCTTCGGTTAAAGAATGATGTTGATTTTACTTGGGGGGCAAAACAGCAAGAGGCATTTGATATGATTAAGAAATATTTGTGCACTCCTCCGGTTATGAAAGCGCCCAGGCACAGGGAGCCATTTAGACTTTACATTGCAGTGGAGGAAGGTGTTATTGGTGCTGTTTTGACTCGAGTAACCGAAGCAAAGGAGCATGCTATTACTTATTTGAGCCGGCGCTTATTGGATGCCGAGACAAGGTATACATTTATTGAGAAATTATGCTTATGCTTATATTATGCTTGCACAAAATTGAGACATTATCTAGTGCCTAGTACTTGCATTATAGCTTGTCAAACCGATGTCATCAAATACATGTTGCATAGGCCAATTCTTAGTGGTAGAATTGGCAAGTGGGCTTATGCTTTAATTGAATATGATTTGGCTTATGAATCTCTGAAATCCATGAAAGGCCAAATTGTAGCTAATTTTATTGTTGAGCATCGGATTGATGACAAGCATGATATTGATATAAACCTTGTCTTATTAGTACCATGGAGATTATATTTTGATGGTTCAGTTTGTAGCAATGGCCAATGTGTTGGTATTGTTTATATATCTCATGTTGCTGTTTTTGAAGCCTCATGCCGCTTAGAATAATTTTGCACAAATAATCAAGCCGAATATGAAGCATTGCTATTCGGCTTAGAGATGTTGCTTGCCATAGGTGCTACACATATTGAGGCTTTTGGTGATTCGTTATTAGTAGTGCAACAAATATCCAAAGTCTTTCAATGTTTTGACGAATCACTTAATGTTTATCTTGATAAATGTCTAGATATAATTTCTAATTTGGATTATTTTAGCATTGCTCATATATCTAGACATGATAATTGGAGGGCAAATGAGTTGGCACAACAAGCATCCGGCTATCATGTTGATCGTGGCATGTTTCATATTTCTCAAAGGCCAATGTCTAGTCTTGCCAACATAGGGGAGGCCGAACCGAAGCCCACCGTTTCGGCCACTAATGAAATATTTAATGCAGGAGAAAATCAAGACTGGAGGAAACCCATTATTGATTATTTGTGTGATCCTAGTAAAAGGGTGGACAGGACTGTTCGGCGTATGGCTTTCAAATACACAATGAGAGATGATGGTCTCTATCACCGAACGGTTGATGATGTTCTTTTAAAGTGCTTGGACGAGGACCAAGCGAGAGTTGCTATGGGAGAGGTCCATGAAGGTATTTGTGGCACTCATCAGTCGGCTCCCAAGATGAAATGGTTATTACGACGTGCTGGGTTTTATTGGCCGACGATGGTTAATGATTGCTTCCGGTACTATAAAGGATGTGAAGCTTGTCAAAAGTTTGGTGATATTCAGTTAGCTCCCACTACTATGTTACATCCTATTATCAAGCCGTGGCCTTTTAGAGGTTGGGGATTGGACTTTATTGGAGAGATTCATCCTTCTTCTTCAAAGGGGCATCGGTTCGTGTAGGTGGCAACTGATTATTTCACTAAATGGTCTGAAGCAATACCACTAAAAAACATGACGCATACAGAGGTAATTCAATTCATAACTGAGCATATTATTCATAGATTCGGCATTCCTCAAACATTAACTACTGACCAAGGTTCATCCTTTATGTCACATCAAGTCAGAGAATTTGCCGAATCATATAAGATAAAGTTTCTCAATTCCTCTCCATATTATGCCCAAGCCAATGGACAAGCTGAGTCTAGTAATAAAATATTAATCAAGCTCATCAAGAAGAAGATTGAGGATAATCCAAGGAGATGGCATGAGCTACTGTCTGAAGCTTTGTGGGCACACAAAATCTCAAGGCATGGTGCTACAAAGGTAACTCAGTATGAGCTCGTATATGGTCAAGAGGCCGTTTATCAGTGGAAGTGAATTTGAATGCTTTGAGAATAGCCAAACAAAATGATTTATCGGCGGTGGACTTCTATAACTTGATGATGGACAATATTGATGAAGTCGCCGATAAACGTTTGTCTGCTTTGAATGCCATAGAGAGAGATAAGTTGAGGGTGGCAAGAGCTTACAATAAGAAGATCAAGTTGAAGAATTTTCAAGTTGGAGATCTTGTGTGGAAGGTGATTCTACCAATTGGTTTAAAAGATAGAAAATTCGGGAAGTGGTCTCCAAGTTGGGAAGGTCCTTTTAAGATTACAAGAGTGGTTCCCGGAAACTCATATTTGGTGGAATCCGTACAAGGCACATTATTACCTCGAGCTCTCAATGGCAAATATTTAAAGAAATATCACCTAAGTGTGTGGCAAGAAGGCTAGATAGGCAATGGCCGATATATCACTATCGTCCTAAGAAAGACATGGCCGCCCTTAGCATAAACATGGCCGATATATAATTATCGCCCTAAGAAACTATAAATGGCCGATGAAGTGTTGACATCGTCCTTAGAACAAACATGGTACAAGTTATTTTTCGGCACGCTAGCTTTGCCGAAAAACAGGGGGGGCATGTGTTGACACCAGATTTTGGCACGGCCAAGAACTTAATTAATATGTCCTCAAATGGAGAAGTGATCTACATAAAAAAGTTCCGTGGTGTTGATATAAACATCTTTGAAGTTTGGGTCATTGCCATCCGATCTCATCTAATACTGAGATTTTGTATTCAAAACACTATTCGGCTCATTACGCCCTCAAGACAGCCTCGTATGGAAAAATGATCTACACGGATTGTCTTCGTCTCGTCGAAACAATCGATTTTGATATAAAAATCGTTTCAATCCGAGTTCGTATGCAAAAGTTAGAGCCATCGGAATGTAGCCCTGTCAGGAGGCGAAATATGGCGCGTCTCACCACACGCCATGTGTGATGGGTAGCGCGAGGGAACGGGTATTTTTCGTCAAAATCCGTTTTGCACGAGCTATTTGACCCTAAATATGACCTCTGATAAAACAACGTTCAATATGAAAGTTTTTCGTCTCGTCGAAAAGGTCAAGATTGCTTTTGGACTCGTTTCCATCCGAGGTCGTTTACTGCCTCAAACATGACCCGCAAGGTGCAGCCAGGTTGTAAACCGAACCGTTTTGGAAAGTTTGATTCCGAGTTGGACCCAAACTAGGGTTTTGGACGTGAATCCAAGCCTTTTTCTTGCACGGGAAGTCCAGCCGACTCTTATATATCTATAAGGGGTGACGGCCGATTGAACAACAACACACAATCGTGAACACATCTAGAGCTTTTTCATCTACGTCTTGTCCCTCCCTCGTTCTTGCTCCCTCGTCCTTCATTGTTCTTCGTGTTGGAGAGCTGCGAACCGCGAGGCTGTAGGGGCGGCTCGACCGACCTAGGGCAGCCCATAGCCGCTGCACTCCCCAACGGGGTCCCTCCCGGGAGTGTAGGGTTTCAGGTCATCAAAAGCTCTAGCCGGTCGACTTGCGAATCGTGCTTCCGGTGAGACTCCTTCGACGTGAGCTGCGGTGCATCATCCCCGGCGTCGAGGGTACACGTGATGTGTTCGTGTGCGAACACTGTACAGGTGCTAAAATTCACTCTGTTTTTCATGTAAGCACATTGGACCGCCGAGATTCGCCCCGATGGCGCATTGAACCAGCTGTGTCTTGCAAGCAAGGCAAATTACGGTGAACAATGGTTAGCGCTCCACTTCCTCAACCCTGAAGAAATATGATTGGGTGACTGACTGTTCGATCAATTATCTGCAACTCGCCTGGATCTACCTGCTATTTACTGCAGTTATTAGGCTATAGTATAAAAGGCTGTATTGTAGCCGACCGGGTCCATCGTGCTGAAGTATCCAAATTATGTATTCCCTCTGTTTTTATTTACTCTGCTTATTAGAGTTGACTCAAGTCAAACTTCGACCAAGTTTATAAAAACAACATAAACATTTATCACAACAAATCTATATGATGTGAAAGTGCATTCAATAATGAATTTAATTGTATTGATTTGTTATTGTATATGTTCGTATTTTTGTTTATAAACCTTGTTAAACTTTACAAAGCTTGATTTTGACCAAACCTAATACGCGGACTAAATAAAAACATGGGGAGTACAAACATGTACCCCAACGGAGTGGCACCAGACCACAGGTTCAGTGGGCCCAGGGTGTAAGCGTAGCCCGAGTCCGCGAGCCGCCTGTGCCTTAGTATGTGAGGGTCCGTAACCAATTTTCTTTTCAAGAGCATGCAAATTGCGTGTCTACGCTTTCTAAAGTCAGAGGGTCTGTAACCAATTGAATTGGGATAGACATAAAAGAAGTGACTAGATTTCCGATGGCACCTTCCTCTCTGTCTCCCATCCTTCTTCTGGTGGTCTGTTCGTCACCTGCACTTCTCCATGCCTTCCCGATCCCCTTTCTTGCTGATCGCGATCGGGTCATCACAATTGGATACCATGTACTTCAAATTGGCCCCAAAATTTGCTTTCGCTGTCAGTTCCTAAATTCTCTCGGCAAGAATCTATATTGATTGAGATACATCAAAACAAGCCCCCCCGCCTCGCCGGCACGGGGGAAACCCTAGCCGCCGCCGCTCACGGGCACTCCACCGCCCTTTCCCGTGCCGCCGCCGGAGGGCCGGCTGGCGAAGCCGCACCGGACCCCATGAAGGTGGCGGCGGGGCGGATCTGGCTTCCCCGCGCCCTCCTCCACCACCCCGCACCCTCCATCACCTTCCCCGCCTCGACCCTTCCCCCCCGCGGCGGCTGTCTGCTGGTCCGACAGGGCTAGGGGTACGCCCTGGCTGTGCTGCGCGGCCGGATCCGGCCTCCCCTCGTCGGCCTGACCCTGCGCGGCTCAGGCTTGCCGTGCCTTCTCCCCGTCGCCAGGTTCCATCCATGGCAGTCGCGGGCGCTGAGGGAGTCCTGGATTAGGGGGTATCCGGACAGCCGGACTATATACTTTGGCCGGACTGTTGGACTACGAAGATACAAGATTGAAGACTTCGTCCCGTGTCCGGATGGGACTCTCCTTTGCGTGGAAGGCAAGCTTGGCGATTCAGATGTTAGATCTCCTTCTGTGTAAACCGACTATGTGTAACCCTAGCCTCCTCCGGTGTCTATATAAACCGGAGGGTTTAGTCCGTAGGACGAGAACAATCATAATCATAAGCTAGCTCCTAGGGTTTAGCCTCTACGATCTCGTGGTAGATCAACTCTTGTAATACTCATATCATCAAGATCAATCAAGCAGGAAGTAGGGTATTACCTCCATCAAGAGGGCCCGAACCTGGGTAAAACATTGTGTCCCCTGCCTTCTGTTACCATTAGCCTTAGACGCACAGTTCGGGACCCCCTACCCAAGATCCGCCGGTTTTGACACCGACATTGGTGCTTTCATTGAGAGTTCCACTGTGCCGTCACGATAAGGCTCGATGGCTCGTCTTGTTGTCAAGGACAACATCACCTCTGGGGGAGCCCTGGCTCTAGGCCAAACTCACCAGCTGGGCGGCTTCGTAATGACCGCCCGATCGGCTGTCGCATCGACGATGACTTCTCAGGTCATCAAAACGGCCTCCGCGTCGATTCGGAACTTGCCGAACAGATGGACCCAATGGAGCTCTCCTCCTTTAATGAGCTCTTGGGTCGCATCGCCGCTCTGGGCGTCGCTATGGACTATGACCGGATCGGGCTTAAACCCGACCAAAGGAAGATTTACTCTCCACCGGTCACCCATGAGATAGCAGTAGTGGAAGAGCATCGTATGAATTCTCCCTCTATTTTTGAGGACAAACTATGTCCGGATTTCTGAGCTCCCTGAGCCGAACACGCGCTCGCGGGAGGACATGACCCAAACCCCAAATTTAGAATCGCGCGGCGGGACGAAAAAATTGGGCAACATCCCGGAACCTGAGCCGCCAAGCTCAGAAGCTTCCCTGCCCTCGAGTCTCAGATTGGGTCAGGATTCAGACTTAAATCCTCCCACCCACCCAGATCTATTCAATCTTTCTCATATCAGACAAGAGCCCCAAGAGACAGTACATCATTACTGGGCCAGATTCCTCCTTGTGATAAACAAGGTCAAGGACTGTCGCGAGAAGGACGCAATCTCTCTCTTTTGCAAAAATTGCACGGACAAAGGGATCCTCAACGCTATAAGCCGCCGTGACATAGTACACTTTGCGGACTTAGCGGCCATAGTACAGAAGTACTGCGCGATGGAAAGCGCCTGGAAAACCCGAACAAACTTCTGGGACAATCCGGCTCTAAATAAACCCCTCGTCCGAACGAAAAGGGTAAACTCTCGCAAGTCACCTGATTCAATTATCAAAAAACCAAGGCCCAGTGCAGGGCGTGGAACCGTATTGGAGAAATGGCTCAACAGGCCATGCAAAATTCATAGCACACTGGATACCATACCAACACATAGCCTTAGAGCATGTTGGATACTCCGGCAGGTAGCAAAGAGCGGCGAGGATCTCCTCATCAACCATACTACAGAACAACATCCCACGAGAATAACAATGCGGTACTGATAGTCTTCGAGACTTTCTCCTCAAACAATAGGCGCAAGCGAGCTCTCCGTAGCCTCGCCGAAGTTTGCCACGTGGCAACAATAAATCCATGGAATGACACAGCCATAACTTTCAATGCCAGTGACGAACCTCAATCCCGAACAGTCCGGGCACCAGCCGCCTTGGTCCTTAGTCCAATCGTGGACGGCTTTCGGCTCACTAAACTGTTCATGGACGGCGGAAGCAGATTAAACCTCATCTACGAGGAAACCTTCAACAAAATGGAAATTGACAAAAGCCACATTGAGCAAAGCAGCACTACCTTCAGGAGAATCATCCCTAGTCGGGAGGCACAGTGTGCGGGAAAAATCACACTGGATGTGGTATTTGGCACGCCAGAGAATTATAGGTCTGAAGAAATCACGTTCCAAGTGGCCCCGTTCAGCAGCGGATACCACGCCCTTTTAGGACGGGACGCATTCATGAGCTTTCAAGCTATGCCCCATTACGGGTACATGAAACTCAAAATGCCCGGACCCAATGGAATCATCACTCTAGCTAGTGATCCGGATGTCGCACTCCGCGCCGAAAATAAAACCGCCACACTAGCCCTGGAAGCATTATCCGAAGCCCTAGCGGTCGAAGAACTAACAACGCTACATGCCATAGTGGACAGAGACGATGTGATACTCGACAAGCGACCCAAGTCCACCTCCTTTAAGCCCGCGGATGAGATAGTCAAATTCCAGGTCCACCCAATGGACCCCACAAAGATAGCTTCCATTGGGACACAGTTGAGCCCCACAATGGACGCCGCACCGCGAGACTTCCTACGTGAGAATTGGGACATTTCGCCTGGCACCCTTCAGACATGCCGGGCATCCCACGCAGGCTGGCCGAACATAGCCTCAATATACTGAAAGGATACAAGCCAGTCAAGCAGACTCTTAGGCGCTTCTCAGAGCCTAAGCGGCAAGCCATGGGAGAAGAGCTAGCCAAGCTACTTGAGGCCGGATTTATCAGAGATATAAAACATCCGGATTGGCTAACAAACCTGGTAATGGTACCAAAGAAGGACAAATCCTGGCGCCTATGTGTCGATTTCAAAGACCTCAATAAGGCTTGCCCTAAGGATCCCTTCCCCCTCCCTCGCATTGACCAAATCATTGACGCCACCGCAGGACACGACTCACTGTGTTTCCTTGATGCATACTCCGGATACCATCAGATCAAGATGGCGGAATCCGACCAAGTCGCAACGGCCTTTATAACACCATATGGCCCCTTCCGTTTCAACACTATGCCTTTCGGGCTCAAAAACACCGGTGCAGCCTATCAACGCATGATTCATACATGCCCGGAGAAGCAAATCGACAAAACAGTGGAGGCATACGTGGACGACGTGGTCATCAAAACAAGACACGTCGAAACTTTAATAGATGACTTAAGACTCACGTTCGATAACCTCCGAACATACGACATCAAGATCAACCCGGAAAAATGTGTCTTCGGCGTACCCTCCGAGAAGTTGCTCGGCTTCATCATTTCCAACAGAGGAATCAAAGCAAATCCGGCAAAAATCCGAGCTCTGTCGGAGTTGGCTATCCCAACAGACCTCAAGCAGATCCAAAAACTAACTGGATGTGTGGCGGCCTTAAGCCGCTTTATCTCTCGATTAGGAGAAAAGGCACTACCTCTTTATCGCCTTCTTCGGTGCACCGAACACTTCAAGTGGACGGATGCGGCCATGGCCAGACTGGAAGAAATAAGGCCCTACTGGCCAGCAATCCAGTCCTGACCGCGCCAAATACTGACGAACCTATGCTATTATACATAGCTGCAACACACCAGGTTGTAAGCGCAGTGCTCGTCGTCGAACAAGAAGTAGACGGACACAAGTTCCCACTCCAAAAGCCGGTATATTACGTGTCCACTGTACTCACTCCATGCAAATCCCGATACCCACACTATCAAAAGATAGCATACGCGGTCTTCATGGCATCCCGGAAGCTACGACACTACTTCCAAGAGTGTTCGATTACGGTGGCCTCCGAAGTACCACTCAATGACATAATAAACAACCGCGACGCCACGGGCCAGATTGCTAAATGGGCTATCGAGCTCCTTCCGTTTGACATAACATACAAACCACGGCGGGCCATTAAGTCACAAGTCCTGGCTGACTTTGTCGCCGAATGGACAGAAGCCGAACTCCCTAAAGAGTACGACGCGTACTCCAGTTGGATCATGCACTTCGACGGCTCTAAAATGATGGCCGGATTGGGAGCGGGTATAGTCTTGACATCCCCCCCGGAGACACGATCCAATACGTACTCCAAATATGATACATAGACTCCAACAACGCAGCCGAATACGAGGCACTGTTGCATGGTCTTCGGATGGCAGTCTCTATGGGCATTCAATGCCTAGAAGTGCGCGGGGACTCAAACCTCGCAATATCACAAATAAATGGAGACTTCAATGCCAAGGATCCGAAAATGGCGGCCTATCGTAATGCCGTCCTCAAAATGTCAGCTCGGTTCGAGGGGCTCGAATTCCACCATGTGGTCCGAGAAAACAATCAAGCGGCGGATATCCTCGCCCGCATCAGCGCTAAACGCGACCCCGTCCCACCTAATATCTTCTTGGAAAGGTTGTTCAAGCCATCCATGGTATGAGAAGGGGAGACCGGCAACACCAGTCCGGCTCCGAACACAACCCCAGATTCCGAACCGCCTGACGTAATTGGGGGCTCTGCCACCGAAATAACACCTTCGGCCCACGAAATCATGGTTCTCATCGCCCCGTGGACCGAGCCCTTCTTGGCCTACCTAAATAGGAAGAGCTCCCCGAGGACCAAAATGAGGCACGTTGTATTGTGCGGCGTTGCAAGGCCTACAAAGTCCATGAGGGAGAGATCTATAAGAAAAGTGCCACCGGAGTGCTCCAAAGATGCCTCTCCGAAGAGGAAGGGCGGCAGCTCTTGGCTGAAATCCATGCCGGACTCGGCGGGCACCACGCTGCAGCTCGGGCACTTGTCAGAAAGGCCTTTTGTATGGGTTTTTACTGGCTGACAACCCGGGCAGATGCACAGGACCTTGTCCAACATTGCGTCGGTTGCCAGCTCTTCGCCAATCAGAGCCATATGCCCCCTACCGCTCTCCAAACAATCCCCATAACTTGGCCCTTCCCGGTCTGGGGGCTGGATATGGTCGGACCTCTCAAAGGGGGAAGCCATAAGAAAAATACTTATTGGTCATGGTGGACAAGTTCACCAAATGGATAGAAGCCAAACCAGTTAAAACGGCCGATTCCGGACCAGTGATAGACTTCATATCCGGGGTTGTACACCGTTACGACGTCCCCCACAGCATCATCACTGACAATGGCTCAAACTGAAGGAAATATGCCCTAGAGGCAATAATAAAGTTATTATTTATTTCCTTATATCATGATAAATGTTTATTATTCATGCTAGAATTGTATTAACCGGGAACATAATACATGTGTGAATACATAGACAAACAGAGTGTCACTAGTATGCCTCTACTTAACTAGCTCGTTTATCAAAGATGGTTATGTTTCCTAGCAATGGACAAAAGAGTTGTCATTTGATTAACGGGATCACATCATTAGGAGAATGATGTGATTGACTTGACCCATTCCGTTAGCTTAGCACTTGATCATTTAGTATGTTTCTATTGCTTTCTTCATGACTTATACATGTTCCTATGACTATGAGATTATGCAACTCCCGTTTACCGGAGGAACACTTTGTGTGCTACCAAACGTCACAACATAACAGGGTGATTATAAAGGAGCTCTACAGGTGTCTCCAAAGGTACATGTTGGGTTGGCGTATTTCGAGATTATGATTTGTCACTCCGATTGTCGGAGAGGTATCTCTGGGCCCTCTCGATAATACACATCACTTAAGCCTTGCAAGAATTGCAACTAATGAGTTAGTTGTGAGATGATGTATTACGGAACGAGTAAAGAGACTTGCCGGTAACGAGATTGAACTAGGTATTGAGATACCGACGATCGAATCTCGGGAAAGTAACATACCGATGACAAAGGGAACAACGTATGTTGTTATGCGGTCTGACCGATAAAAATCTTCATAGAATATGTGGGAGCCAATATGAGCATCCAGGTTTCACTATTGGTTATTGACCGAAGACGTTTCTCGGCCATGTCTACATTGTTCTCGAACCAGTAAGGTCCGCACGCTTAAGGTTTCGATGACAGTTATATTATGAGTTTATGAGTTTTGATGTACCGAAGGAGTTCAGAGTCCTGGATGAGATCGGGGACATGACGAGGAGTCTCGAAATGGTCGAGATGTAAAGATCGATATATTGGACGACTATATTCGGAGTTAGGAAAGGTTTCGAGTGATTCGGGTATTTTTCGGAGTACCGGAGAGTTACGGGAATTCGCCGGGGAGTATATGGGCCTTATTGGGCCATACGGGAATAGAGGAGAGAGGCCAAAAGGAAGGAGGTCTGCGCCCCCCTCTGGTCCGAATTGGACAAGGGGCGCAACCCCCTTTTCCTTCTTCCTCTCCACCTCTTTCCCCTTCTCCTACTCCAACAAGGAAGGAGGGAGTCCTACTCCCGGTGGGAGTAGGACTCCCCTTGGAGCGCCCCCTCCTAGGCCGGCCGCCCCCTCCCCCCTTGCTCCTTTATATACGGGGGCACGGGGGCACCTCTAGGCACAACAACAATTGATCCTTTGGATCTTTTAGCCATGTGCGGTGCCCCCCTCCATGATAATCCACCTCAATATATCATAGCGGTGCTTAAGCGAAGCCCTGCGTCGGTAGAACATCAAGATTGTCACCACGCCGTCGTGCTGACGGAACTCTCCCTAGACACTTGGCTGGATCGGAGTTCGAGGGACATCATCGAGCTGAACGTGTGCTAGAACTCGGAGGTGCCGTAGTTTCGGTGCTTGATCGGTCGGGCCGTGAAGACGTACGACTACATCAACCGCGTTATGCTAACGCTTCCGTTTTCGGTCTACGAGGGTACGTGGACATACTCTCCCTCTCGTTGCTATGCATCACCATGATCTTGCGTGCGCGTAGGAATTTTTTTGAAATTACTACGTTCCCCATCACAAACTTCACAGCCGATGAAGTGTAAACTTGGTGCGACACCATGGGCATTAAGCTCGATTATGCCTCCGTCTATCATCCCCAAACAAACGGTCAGGTCGAACATGCAAATGGTCTCATTATGAGCGGCATCAAACCAGAACTAGTGCGATCCTTGAAGGAATCGAACACGCACTGGGTCGAGGAGGTCGACTCCGTACTCTGGGGGCTGCGGACCACGCCGAATCGTACCACCGGATACACACCATTCTTTATGGTGTACGGCACAGAAGCAGTATTACCCTGCGACATAATCCATGACTCACCTTGCGTGCGCATGTACGAAGAGAAGGAAGCCGAGCTAGATCGGCAGGACAACTTAGATGCCCTAGAGGAGGAGCGTGATGTCGCAAAAGCCCGTTCCACATTCTATCAGCAACATGCTCGAAGGTATCAAACCAGAGAAGTACGGGCCAAAACTTATAACGTTGGTGAACTTGTTCTACGCCTACCGGAGAAGAAGAAGGACAAGCTCAAACCCAAATGGGAGGGTCCCTTCATCATCCATAAAGTTCTCACCGGAGGAGCGTACCGTCTACGCAATGCATCCGATAACAGACTCGAGCCAAACCCATGGAACGCGGACAGACTCCGGAGATTCTACGCCTAGTGCCGAACTCAGTGTTCGTCTCCTTACCTTTGCTCTTTCAATTATGTTCTCCTTTTTCTTTTCTCTCCCTCTTTACCTTCTTCACACAAAGTCTTAAATACTGTGCAGATGCTTGGATCGCTCCGGCGCACTATGTGTGCTTACCATACCTGGGGGCTTCCTATACGGAAGCTAAATATAATTACTTTTATGGCATTCTGCCTACCACATATGCATCATTTTTCCATATGTGCCTTTTCTTCACCATTGTATGCATCGATATGACTTAAGATTTGGTCATGCTGGGTTGCCTGGCTCTTGTATTTATGCCCTACGTTCCCGTTAATTCGGCTAGGGAATAAGGGGAGCACCTCTGCGATTGTTACTGTCGGTTCAGCCGGATGTGTACCTCAGACTGGGTGAAGCCGAAAGCTAGCGTTCTTAAGGGAATATTCGGTCGGTGAACAAAAGATGTTTTTCGTTTATTACAACGTGAATCCCCAGATGTTTTGTTTCCTGTGCTTCTGTTCGCAGTTCGGACATGCACATTGATGCATGCGTACCCAGGGAAAGGAACCCCTAATGGAACTATTCTCTCTGGAAGATGTTTCTTACTATCCATGTAATATAACATAACTAGTTAGGTACTTGTCTGTTCAAGCACTTATGACCCCTACGCCTGGTTTCCACGCATACCTCGGTTTTACATAACCGAGAAGGTATTCGGATACACCCTGGACTGTCGGGCTTGGGGGCTGAAGCGAAAAGGTCCACCATGACAAATGATTTTCAATCCGGCTAGGGACTACATAGGTCCATTGAATTACATAGTCACTTGGACTGGCTATATTCTTCCTCTATACCATCCAACATGCTGTCTAGCTTACAATCCTGTTGGGAATACTTTGCGGCTAACGCTACTTGGTCATATACCAGACTTACGGGAATCTCTTTCCCATCTAACCCCACCGGTCCGACTTCGGCCATATGATTCGGGTCAGCCTTGGCGTATCACGTCTTCACCATGGCCCAGGCTTCCCTTGCACCTTGTCGGCAAGCTGATATCTTCCATAATCGGAAGCGTCGCCGTGCTCCTTTGAGCACCGCCACAAGTTCGCCCATGCCTCCCGGCAGGGAAGCGGATGGCCACAGGGCCTGGGCAATACCCTGCATCACCTGCCGAGCTTGTTCGTGTGGTTGTGAGAGATCTTGCAGCATATCACCTGCGGATCTGGGCATCTCCTCTTCAGGACGGCGTGTCAGCATACCTACAGACATAACCCTGTCAGCACGCTTCCTCACCGAACTGTACTACAGTTTTTTTAAGCACTTACTGTAAATGCCACGTCGAAGCCTCCGGTTCTCCTTCACGGAGTCCGCAAGCTGGGCTCGCACATCTGATAATTCAACGCCCACTCGCACATTGGCGTCTTGGAGAGTGTTTTTCTCCTGCCTAACCTGCGTAAGCACACACTCGCCAGCCTTTAGCTGTCTTTGGAGATGTGACTCACTATCTTTTACGACCTCCGGATTCTCTCCGGGGTTGTCTGCTGAATCTTCTGTTAGACTTATAAAGCAATCCGAGCACTAACTGGTATGTGTCCGTAAATTTTCTCTATTGAGGCCTTCGGGGATTCCTCTAGTTTGGCAACTGAGGCCCTCAGCTGGGTCTTGCACTCCTCTAGCTCTTGAGTTAAATGGGTATTCTTCTCTACAAGAACCTGTGCACACAATGATCCTTAAATCAGTTGTTCCAACTGTTTCAAGTCTCAGGGGTTATGGATATATATATGCTTATCAAATTTTCGTACCCGTATATCCTTTGCATACTGGTCCGTCGCTCGGGCAAGTCCATCTTGGGCAGCTCGGATATATGCGTCCCCTGAATTGAAGGCATTGAATGCCTCTTCGGAAAAGATACCATTGCGGAGTATGGCCCGTCGGCGCCGGTGATTCATGGCGCTCTCTACTTCGGAATTTGTGGCGGAGAGCCTACCCGCATCCTCTGTCGGAGGGCAATTCGGTGTCATCCCCACATTAGACTCCTTTCTTGAGGCCAGTTCTGGAATCCGGCTGGTGGAGGCGTGGCCGACAGGATCTCCGGATATAGTCCGGCGACTACTCTTTCTGCCAGAACACGATGGATGCTGTTACATTTCAAAAATGATAATCATAGAGCAGATTTTAATCATACCTCTGCGACGGCGTTTCGAACCTGACCACCTTCCTCTTGAGCCTGCCTGGCCCGGATGCCCTTCCGATGGCCGTCCCTATAAAAATATGATATTCGTGCATAAGGTATGGAACAAAGGAGGAATCCTCTCTGGAGGTTAGGGCTTCAGCTTTGCTTACACATGATGCAGGGAGCAGTCCGGGATAATCGGCAATAATGGCCACTAAGGCACCATTGTAGCTTGCCTGATAAAATGTCCCGTCGACAAGCTCCACAGATATGTCCGAATCTTCTTCAAGTCTGGGGTCGAGGGCCCGGTCAGGGTCCTCCAGCTATGGAGATGGGCCGTGAATCTCCCTCACGGCCTTTTGCAGTTCCTGCTTGGAATTGGCAAGATGAGTATTTATGATAAAGAGTACGGGAGTGACTGGAGTTGAGTAAAGGATAGCAGCTCACCCAGCTCGGGGGGTTGTACATAGAAAATCCATCCCGTGGCTTAATACAGAGGAACTCCTATTCCTCTCCTTTGTACAAGCCGGACAATATTTTCACCAGAGCGGCGACAGAGTCCGGACCTTTACGACCGCAGCGGGTAGCATCGTCTTCTCCATTGAAGTGCCACATGGGTTTCCCCCGATATTGAAGTGGCTGCACCCCCCGCATTATACATATTGACATAACTTTGATTATTGCCAATCCTGATTTGGCCAACATTTTTATCCTGCCCATCAGGTAAAGGACTTCTCTATTATCTTCCTCCTGGGGGCTTCGGGGGCGCCAGTTTTGGCATTTCTTCAGTAGAGCATTGGTGAACTTAGGAAGGCCCGTCCGAATTGGGTCCGGAAGAGGAACGTCCTCCACATAAAACCACTCCGAGGGCCAGTCTTCGGATGCCTTCTTTGGAGTACCGGACAAGTATCCGGTCCCGGCGATGCGCCATATTTTGGCTCTGCCCACTCGATATATTGATCCCTCCTGATTACGGGGGACAAGGCAGAATAAACTCTTTCATAGCTCGAAATGAGCCTCGCAGCCCAGAAATAGCTCGCAAAGGGCTACATAGCCTACAATATGCAGTACAGAGGCAGGGGTGAAGTTATGCAGCTGGAGGCCATAGAACTCCAGGAGCCCGCGGAGGAATGGGTGGATTGGAAACCCGAGTCCCCTTAGAAAATAAGGGACAAGGCATACCCGCTCCCCCTTGGATGGGTTGGGAAAGCTCTCTACTTGCTCCTCGCCATTATAGGTGGCTAGTCCGGCTCGGATGGGGACCATGTATGCAGGCGGGAGAAACCCCTTAGTCTGCAACTCTACTAATCGGCTATGGGGAACGGAACACCTCTCCCAATCACCTGGCTTAGTGCTATGGGAGCAAGAGGAGGAGCTGCGCCGGCCGGCCATGATGGGATGATTTCTTCCGGGCGCGCTCTGGTAAGATACTTGCCGAGGGGAGGATGGTGTGATTTGGATCTGAGGATCCCCGTCTCTTTAAATAGACAATTTACTTACATAGCTAGGGTGGCGAATGTAAAAATGCCCTGACTTATCGCATTCACTCAAAGTGTGGAGATAATCATTATTGAAGCACAGAAGCCGAGTAGTACAACATTAATGGGAAGCCGGATACTATTCGCTACAACAGATACTCTGGATAGGGAGGAGAACCTGCCTTGCAATGCCAAAGACAATTTGCGCGTCGGACTCATCGTCATTGAAGCCTGGTTTAGGGGCTACTGAGGGAGTCCTTGATTAGGGGGTATCTGGACAGCCGGACTATATACTTTGGCCGGACTGTTGGACTATGAAGATACAAGATTGAAGACTTTGTCCCGTGTCCGGATGGGACTCTCCTTTGTATGGAAGGCAAGCTTGGCGATTCGGATGTTAGATCTCCTTCTCTGTAAACCGACTATGTGTAACCCTAGCCTCCTCCGGTGTCTATATAAACCAGAGGGTTTAGTCCGTAGGACGAGAACAATCATAATCATAGGCTAGCTCCTAGGGTTTAGCCTCTACGATCTCGTGGTAGATCAACTCTTGTAATACTCATATCATCAAGATCAATCAAGCAGGAAGTAGGGTATTACCTCCATCGAGAGGGCCCGAACCTGGGTAAAACATCGTGTCCCCTGCCTCCTGTTACCATTAATTGAGATCCGTCGGTTTTGACACCGACATGCGCCCCCACCCCACCCCCTCCAACTGCTACCCTACCACTGCCGGTCTGGCGGTGGATGCGCCATGCCCTGGCCATCCCTGCAGCTCCCCCTCCCACTGGCGGCGCGGCCCGGCCTACCGTTGGTGCTGCTGCGGCTGGGCGTGGGACTTGCGCCGGGTTGCGGGATGCGTACGACCTGCCTCGCGCAAGCCCCCTCCCCTCTCCGGTGGTAGTTCCTCCCCCTTGAGCCAAGGTGATAGCTTTCGTGCGGCGGCGATGAGGCTTCGGTGGTTTTGGCAGGCGTGGAGCACCCCATGACGGGTTCTTGCCGGTGCTCCTCCGACCCCGGCGGCCTTGTACCCGCATTTTCCGGTGTCCTAGGCTTGCCAGCATTCTATGCTGGGCGGCCTCGGCCTCGCCGACCAGCGGTTGCGTCCCTTCCAGCTTGCTTGGCTCGTCGATGTCTTGACGGCTACGACCACGAAAGTTAGGATCTGCGTCCCTCCAGTCCCAGCTTGCCGTCGTTACCTGTCGCCGGTGTCTCCCCTCGCGGTGATCTCTGCCTCGTCACCGACCCTGCCATATACGTCTCAAAGCCTCATCCTTTTGCTAGATCCAATGCTCGTGGGTCCGGAGGTGGTGCCACCCTCTGGCGGCAGGTGCAGCCCCACCTACCCCCTTCCAGCCTGGTGGTTCCGGCCAGCATTCACTTCCTCATCCAAGACTCCATACCCGGCGGCTATGGGATTGCTCAGCTTTTGTCCAGGGAGAAATCTTTGCTCTGCTTGCCAGTGCTGGCAGCGGCGGTGCCCGCGGGTGTCGTCTTTCCTTCTTGAAGGCTCTTTGTGTCCCTCTTCGAGCTCGGGGGAAACCCTAGGTCCGGTTGCTCCGGATCGGATGGCGAAGACGTCATGGCATCGTCTTCCTTCTTGAAGGCGCTATCTTGCTCGCTCGCGGTGTCCCCGGCGTTGATTTGGTGATGTTGAGGCTTATTGCTGGTTCGACATTGTCTCTTGGTTCGGGTTAGGTTGGTTCTAGCTATGTCCTTTCCTTTGTTCGGGCCGAGCATCCCTTTTCTCTCTGCTTCGGGCACTATGTTCGCGCCTGTCTGCGTTCGTGTAATGTGTTGTACCCCCGTTGTACTCATTCTACTCCTTTTATCTATTAAATGATACGCAAGCTTTGTGTATTCGCCAAAAAAAGAATCTATATTGATGAAGAGAAGAATACAACTTGTAGATTGCATTTGAGAAACCAAGTCTTGATAGACTAGCTTGATTTATTGCTTGAGTGTTTCAAGAGGGTCTTCGGGGCTTTACATAGTCTGACCTTCCCAACAAGTTTTCGGTCTTTCCTTCAATATATGATACTATCCAAAATCTTACGGTTACATGGAACATATCTTCCGTAGCAATATGATCCTCAAATTAGCTCGTCCCTCCTTGTATGTTTTATGTGATAGCTTTGAGACGCCTTTACCCATCAACACAGAGAATCCATGTTATAGCATCTATAGTGCATAAAGAAGTGCAATTTAGTTCTGGTTGCAGTAGCAGAAACAAAAAGATCAATTTAAACATGCACTAAGATTTCGTTGAAAAATAATCATAGACAAAAAACAATGTTGCATATAGTGCGTAAAGTGTTCAGATGTCTATATGATGTTCTAGTAAATCGTGAGAATTCCCACAAGATCAGCAATTAACAATCTAACAACTTACTCTTATTTATTAAATAAATAGAAATCACTAATCTAACATCTACTCAAAAGATATGGCCCTTGTCCCTTTCGGACTCGGCAGCGGCAACACTTACGTCTCACTCCCGAGGGTGTTGTAGTCAAGCTTAACTGTACTAGGCCGTAGTGTGACGTTGTACTCAGACCTTCTTGTGTTCTCTTTCAGTAGCATAGCCGTGTGTGTTCTGTGTAGTCCGGTTATCCTGAGATCTGCTTTGTGAGAGAGCTATCTCCCCACCTTATATCGTTCGAGCATGTGCTGTGCTTTGTCTACAAAGCGGGGCGCGAGCCTATTTCGAGAGAGATAAAAGTGAAACAAGATTTGTTGTCCTTTATCCCATGTGCTCTCTAGATCCTCTGCGGTCACACTCCACAATGACACCTTACATGAGCGCGAAAGCGGTGACCCTCCTAGTAGTCAAAACCTCGCATCCAAATGATGATCACAACAAGCCTTGGTAGCCCGTGGTCTTGGGAGCCCATGACCCGGTGTTTTTTGTTTGTTTTTGACCTCCTCATCAGAGGCGGGCGCTAGTACTAGTCAGACATCACTAAGAGCATCTCCAGCCGTTCGGGCCCCAGGGCGCATAAAAATCGCCCCCTGGGGGTGAGCCGGTGATTCTTTCGGCGCTGGGGGCGGTTTTGCGCCCAGTCGTCGTCCCCAGCTCGCCCCCAGTCGCCGATTTTGGCCCACTTTTGAAGCCCCATTTCGGTGAAAAAGGCCCATATGGGCGAGAATAGGCCCATATTCGGCGTGGTTCGCCGTGGCTCGGCGTTCAATTATCAACATAAATAATTGTCAAACTCCCGGATGGAATTCACAATCCTGAGGAAAAGCTTTCTGTTCATCCGATAACGGTGCCGAAATGTTCTGTCGCCGTGAAGTGGAGCATCGGCGAAGTAGTCGGAGTAGACCATGCAGTAGCCTTCGAGACGATGCCAGTTCTTTGCTTTCACCCGGCCCGGCACCGAGCCACCTCGCCACGGCTTTTCATTGCTCGCCAGCAGCTGGGCGAGGGCGGCGAGCACCATGAGATGCTCTTCTTCCTGGACGTCGGCCTCGGCTTCCTCCTCCAGTAGCGCGACGAGCACTTCCTCGTCATCCGAGTCCATCGCCGAGGCAGGCAAATCGCCGAACACCTTGCGCGCGGCGGGTGTGCACTCACCACCAAACTGCCCCTCCGCGGCTGGAAAGGGCGGCCGGAAACGCCCAGCTGGTGCCGGAGGGGTTGTCGCGGCGAAACTATGTTTTTTTTCCGGCGGGGAATGGCCATCTACCGGTGAAGAGCGGCGGGGCGGCGCCGGGATATACCTACTTGCGGCCGAGAGCGCGGGGGGGGGGGGGGGGGAGGCGGTCGGGGAAGAAAATCTTGACTTTTCACCTGACGGTGTGGGCCAGCCGCGCTTTTCCCTTGCGCCGGCGCCCTTAGGCGCCTCCCAGCGCGCCGGGTTCGGCCTGTGGCCGCCGGGCGAAAAAAGTGCCGAACCGGCGCTTTTCGTCGTCCTGGGGGCGCGACTGGGCTGTTTTTTTGGCGCCGGCGCCGAAAAAGTGGCTTGGGGGGCCTGTTGGGGGCGCGGCTGGAGATGCTCTAACATGTTTGGAATGACGGTTAGGAAACACACTCCCGATGTTATTTTGACCTGCCAATAAGGAGGTATATAGATTCTGTAGTAGTGGTTAAACATGAAAAACAACAATATTAAATGACATTATAGGTAGCCAAACTATTTCATGTCATATGGATTGAAATACCATAACATTTGTTTGCTCTCCACCTATTTCAAAAATAAAAAGGTTGTCTAAGATTGAAGGAAAATTAATGGCTATTGAGTGTTGGGCTATATATAGCACTAAAAATGAATATCTCAGGGTCTTCAAAATTTGGATGGATGACTCACCGGCTTGGTCATTATTAATTGTTGCTAAACATGGCATATTACCATTGCTACATATAGGAGAGGAACCTGGGGCATGTATATACCTACATCCACTAAGAGCTTGAAGGAGTATAGTTGCTAAGTTTACAATGGACGGTCGACGTCAAGTGCTGTTTCTTTTCCTGATTCTCATGGGATGCTTTGCCGTTCTTGGACGATGTAAGTGATGGATGAAAAGTACTTTAGCATCCTTTGCTTTCTTTACCCAAAAAGGCAATCTGGTTGATTGACTTGCACAATTTCAAAAGGTTCTTTTTTGCCATGCAGTAGCATTGCACGGGGAATAGAACTTACAAACGTTTGTGTTACTCCATGCAGCTCGAAGCATCAACGACATGCATAGTAGTAAGATTACTGTGCAGTGTTGCAGATACCTGAAAGCACAACCGAGCCCGAAACCTCCGTTGGTATGCTGCACGCCCTTCAAGACATCATCATGCTTTGAGACGAAGAAAGAATGTCTGGAAACCTGTTGCAAACAGTCCAAAACTAATTTTACTGATGTCACTTGGTCGCTTCCTATTCTGCACTGACGATAATTCTAGTTTATTCCGCAATAAGAGATTTGACATAAAATAATCCATGAGTTTTTACTTCCGGATTGTCAAAATTTCCCTCTTTAATTTTTGTGTGTGTGGTCTCCATGACAAATGTGTTCGGTTAGCTAAATCATTAACGTATGAACAACGAAAATCCTTATCTTATTGAATGATTTGATCGATCAAATCACACAAAATCATCTTGGAATTATAAAACTGTCCAAATTCAGCTGTCTAAATAGTACTCAGACATATTTCATCAGTCTCAAAATGTAAGTGGCGCACACATCTGAACAAAGAATTAGTTATTTGATAAAAAAGAAAAAAACATTTTAAGATACTTTTGAATACAAATCCACTCACATGACACATGCTATATTACTATTGTTCGCAATGGTAAGAAAATTATTTTGTATGCATATAATTTAAATGAAAAATCACAGTTTAAAGATTAGGAACTAATAACAAAGCCAAAAGTGGAAGATACTCGATTATTACTTGTCCTTGGTGTGCATTTCATGATGCAAAACTATCATCATACTTTAATGATGTATATTATCGAATTCTCACTGTGTAAAGTACAAAGACGATATAACCATGCAGTCCAGCTATCCACTCACGCCTTCAGCATTCTGCACCTTCTGGATGTTTCCTGGACTTTTGATGTAGTTCACAACACACCACTTCATTGTGGATGCTAAAAGCTTTTCTAATATATTATATGTCCCTCTGAAAATAGAATCCGTCATCCCTTAATCCCTCACTTTTCGAGGGATTAAACTTTTGTCCATCTAGTAGATCCTTCGAAAACTTAATTCTTCAAAAGAAAAAAAAACTTCTGCCAGTTCATCCAACAATTTGGATACAAACCTCGTTTGAACATATATTATCACAACATAGTAATTCAAAACATAAGAATTTGAGTACACAATTCAAATACATATTAAATTTAATGTTTTCAAACTTAAGAATTCAAATTAAACACAACATACGGTCCAAACAAACTAAGAATCCAAATAAAACATGATAAAAGCACAAGAATCAAGTTCTATGAAGTTGACAATGGTGCTCAACAAGATCTTCTTGGAGTTGGTTGTGAGCTTCTGGATTCATGATCCTTCGGTGTCCTTGGAGGAACGCTCAGATCCTGTCTGTGTGATGTTTGGCCCCACCATAACACCATCGTCTTTTTTAAAAGGAGGATATACCCCCGGCCTCTGCATCTGGACAATGCTTGCAGTCATTTTATTAATTATTCACAAAGACCTCACAAAGTAATACATTGGTATGTGTCGTGTCAAAACCGGCGGATCTCGGGTAGGGGGTCCCAAACTGTGCGTCTAGGCGGATGGTAATAGGAGACAATGGACACGATGTTTTACCCAGGTTCGGGCCCTCTCGGTGGAGGTAAAACCCTACTCCTGCTTGATTAATATTGATGATATGGGTAGTACAAGAGTTGATCTACCACGAGATCAGAGAGGCAAACCCTAGAAGCTAGCCTATGGTATGATTGTCGTTCGTCCTACGGACTAAAACTATCCGGTTTATATAGACACCAGAGAGGGCTAGGGTTACACAGAGTCGGTTACAATGGGAGGAGATCTTCATATCATATCGCCAAGCTTGCCTTCCACGCCAAGGAAAGTCCCATCCGGACACGGGACGCAATCTTCTATCTTGTATCTTCATAGTCCGGGAGTCCGGCCAAAGGTCATAGTCCAGCCATCCGGACACCCCCTAATCCAGGATTCCCTCAGTAGCCCCTGAACCAGGCTTCAATGATGACGAGTCCGGCGCACAAATTGTCTTCGGCATTGCAACGCGGGTTCCTCCTCCGAATACTTCATAGAAGATGTTGAACACAAGGATAGTGTCCGGCTCTGCAAAATAAGTTACACATACCACCGTAGAGAGAATAATATCTGCACAAATCCAATCTGCTGACGTATTCCGCAGCGTGACATCACACCGCGGCCAGGCCTTTATTCGAATCATTTTACTGTTCCACCTCAGTGCGTTTAGCGAGGCGGTTTCATTGGCACGTCTTGTCAATGGAGGGATCGTGTCCCCTTATTCCGGGATTCTCATCAATATGGGCGTGGGTAACCCAACCGCGCCATTAACCGCGACGCTTGGGAGATAAGCGAGTTTTATTAGGCTGATGGGGGCTTGTAGTTTCGGCCGCCCGTATAAGGGGATAAGGATCTACCCTTTTCATTTACGCCTTCTTTCTCCTTTGCTTATCCGTCCCCGCGCACTCGAGCTCCAACGCCCAAGTCCGCATTTCCCACCTCGACCTTCTCCAATCATGTCCGGAGCGAGAGGTAGATGGATGGCCTCCTCCGTCACGGAGGGGCAAATCAAAAAGTTGAGGAAGGCCGGATACTTGTCTGACGACATCGCGCACCAGCTTCTAGATGGAGGGCAACTCATCCCCACCCCTAGGCCCCATGAGAGGGTTGCATTTCTCCCCCATTTCCTCCGTGGACTGGGCTTTCCTCTTCACCCGTTCGTCCGGGGGCTCATGTTCTACTATGGCCTGGACTTCCACGATCTGGCCCCGAACTTCATCCTCAACATCTCGGCATTTATCGTCGTGTGCGAGGCATTCCTCCACATCCAGCCCCACTTTGGCCTATGGCTGAAGATCTTCAGCGTCAAGCCGAAGGTCGTGGGCGGCCGCCAAGCGGAGTGCGGAGGCGCCATGGTGGGCAAGATAGCCAACGTTACATGGCTCGAGGGCGCCTTCGTAGAGACCATCAAAGGGTGGCAATCGGGGTGGTTCTATATCACCGAGCCGCGTGACCCTGAATGGGTAGCGGCCCCCGAATTCCGATCTGGCAGCCCCACACGGCTCACATCTTGGAAAGAGACGGGCCTGTTGTGGGGTAATTCGGCAGAAGTGACCGGACTTCAAACCTGCATCAAGGACCTGATCGGCAGGAAGGTTAAACTTGTCGCCGTAGTCCAGGTCATGCTCTTCCGCCGGATTCTCCCGTGTCAACGACGGGCTTTCAACTTGTGGGAGTTCGACCCGGCCCAGCACCAGACTCTGTCCCGGCTCTTCAACACAAAGCACGAGGATGCCTGGAAGGTGCTATTCAAGAGATCCAAAGTCTCCCCTCCCGTCACCGAGGATCGCGGATTCTGCGCCAAGCGCCAAGCCAGCGCGGTGAGCTTAATTTTCCCATTACGGGGTACTTGTTTTACATAGTTTGACTCTATGCGGGATCTAAATTCCCATCCCTTTCAACAGGACTGGCAGAAGAAGGCCGGGTAGATCAACTATCCGGCTCCTTTGCCCGAAGACCCAGCGGATGCTTGTCTAACCAAGTTGTTGGTTCTGGCACCTCACGTGGTGCCAGAGAAGAAGGCCAAGTAGAAGGCCACGGGGACTCGAAAGAGCTCCCGGCGCCTGGTGGTGTCGGATTCATCGCCTAACAACCCCGAAGCACCCTCTGCCTCTGAAGACGAGGAGGAGGAAGAAGAAGAAGCCTCTCCCCCTCCAACGGGGGGAGGAAAGAAAAGGAAGGCCGCCCCAACTGGGGAGGCCGGAGGGTCCAAGAAGGGGAAGACCCTTCTGCCGGACTACGCCTCCGATGCCGAAGACGGCGGGGAGGAATGGCCATCCAGGGTCAAGCCCCTGGCAAAATTGTAAGTGTCTGGATACCCGAATAACTTATGGTGCTCCTCTATTATTCGGTATCTTCTGACGCCGAATTCAATTATGCAGTCCGCCCAAAGCTCAACTCGGTGATTCGTCGAGCGGCTCCCTGAATTCGTCGGATGTGAACAACGCTTCACTTCCGACGGCCTCCTCCCCTCTCCCTACGGACGACGCCGAGGTGGAGTCCCAAAAGGGACCGAACCAGGAGGAGGTGGTCCTGGAGGCGCCGCAAGGCGACCTCCCGGACTCCAGGACCAAAGGGGGTAAAGCCCCAGAGGGATCTAGGTCCGGCCCTGGGCCGGACACTGCTCCGGAACCATCAACGGTTCCCGAGACCGGTAGGCAGCACCTTCACCAGAAGGGCACGCCTACTACGCCGATGGCCTCCGTCCAACCGGAGGCACCGGACAATTTGCTGGAGGCGCTTAACGGCGCCTCCATCGACGAGGAGCACCGCACTATTATGAGGGCGGTGATTCAAAAGGTCAGTCCGCCAAGAGCGGGCTGACCGAAGCTTGTACGAGCCTTCTAACAGGCTTTGAGGTAAGTATTCAAAACATATAAAAATGTTACCGCATAGACAGTAGCCCCTGATGCTCAGTTTGGTGTTCGGAAAAAAAAGCCGAGCTGAGGATCTAGAAAGATATACGCAGGAGTCTAACATAAATATGTCAATATGGGAATGCAGGCTGCGCTGCTGACCTCTGCCGCACTGACTGCAGAGGTCAATGCATTGAAGGAGAGCCTCGAGCGGTCCGAGAACGAGCTCGGCCGTGCCAAGAAGCAGCTCGAGGACAAGGAGGGTATGTAATACTGCATGTAAATGTATATGGAAATACTTGGTTGCAAATAATGACAGGACCAACGTAAATGTTGCAGGGGCCACGACCAAGGTGGCGAACCTGAAGGAAGCGGTGTCCAAGGCCGAAAACAGTGCAGCCTTGGAGCGCACCGAGCGAGAGAAGCAGGAGGCGCGGGTGGCGAAGGTGTGGCAAGAGCTCCATGCTCTCGTGGAAAAACACGAGAGTTTGGAGCGTGACTCGAAGACTCGAGAGTCCGAGCTCGCCTTGGCTCTTGAGAGTGCCAAAAACGCTAAGGCTGAAGTCCAGAAGGCCCTCCAGGAGATCGAGGCGGTAAAGAAAATAGCGGCGGGTAAGGCATTCTTTATGCAAAGCAAGCATGTAAAAGTAAATTATCTGTTACTTACCCGAATCCAGAGCTCTCCAGGAGCGTTCGCTGATCTGCCCCGTAGTGTGTCTGATGCTGCCGCGTTCTACCGAGCCGAGGAGGGGAGCTCGACAGAAAAGGTGTTCTGGTCTCAGTATGCTGAGGCCGAACATCCGGTGCCCCTAAGCGACCAGCTGAAGCAGCTGGTCGAGCTCCACAAGGTGGCCGAACAGGCCATGAAGGGCCTCATAGTTCGGCTGTGGCCTAGAGAAGCCATGCCTGAGAGCTACTTCGGTCTGGTGCAGTAGCTGGTGGACACCTGTCCGTGGATTGAAGTCATCAAGCGCTTCGTCTGTATTGAAGGTGCCCGTCGGGCCCTTGCCCGTGCTAATGTGCACTGGGGCAAGCTGGACGCTGAGAAGCTTTTGACGGACGCGCCACCGCCGGGTAAGGAGTATCGCATGCTCGAGATGTATTATAAGGGCGTCCTGAAGGGTGCCCGCCTTATAGAGGGTGAATGCTCCAAAGATGTAATTTTTGAGTAGACTCACATCTGTTATCCTGTACGCTGAAAACTTTGTTCATATGCGTTAAGCAACACTTGTTAATTTAAAATATTACCTTCTGTGCGGCCGTTTATCAAATCTGAGAGATGCAAGTCGTTGGCTTCTACCCCCATGCCACGAGTGCTGGGGTGTTCGGGATAAACCTGAGTGCTCTTGTTCCCATTCTTGGGTCCATCTAGGGAGGCGCTCAGCACAACGAACCAGGCCGTCGGACTTATAATGCTTTATCACTCTCACTTAGCCATAGAATTCTATAATTTTAAATTTTGGCGAAGCCCCTAGTATTCGGAAGACCGAGTTCGGGGCGCTATCCACGCCTAGGCTAGATAAATCCGGCTCCTTGCTCGAAGCGGCATAAGTCTTTAGGGACTCGATAAACCTCGCGAACAGCGACCGGTCTCTCGCACTATCATGACAGTCAGTTTTAGCTTTCTCTACTGAGGTGTTAACCCAGCTCAACTGGGACACAATCGCAGTAGTTCTCCCAGCGCTACCTTAGCCAACATTGCTCAACGTAAGGTACCAAAACATGGGAGCTGGGCAAACCCAACTATTGACCCAAGACATGATTCGGAGCCGATGCATATAGTGCTATAAGTTCGGGGTGCAGCACTCATGAGAGTGTTCAGTCTTCTCACACCATGTTATGGGGTGTTGAAGCCCCTGGTGTATTGGCCGTACCAAAGTGTACGGTTACGTAGTGTCATGACTGAACATATTTGTATAAAAAATAGATGAGTGCAATAATAGATAAGAGCTATGTCTTGTTTATTAAAAAGGGCTGCTATGAAAGCAGAACGATACAAATAGTGCGATAAGCAAGAGATGGGATTATTTGACATGTCCCCCTCCAGGGGCAAGCTGCGGGACTTTAAGTAGAAACAAGTATTTAACTCATTATAGAGACCACCTGGACATTCGACGCGGCTTGTTCTCGCCCTGGCTATTGCATCGTGTGTTCGGCGAGTGTATTGCCGGACAGGCCTTCCGAATAGTTGGGTCCTGAAAGTATAAAAAAAGAAACGGCAGAATAGGGAGCCCCTAAGTGCGGTTGAGCCGCATTCTGGGCGTGCCGTAGTTGTGCCCCTCCCCTTATGCCCATGGTATTTTCAAAGCGTAATTATGTACGCGTGGTACCGATATCACCATCTGGCGAGGGCTGGGGTTGGGGCCGCACTGCTATGCTTGCTCGGAACATGCTAGCCGGCTTTGTTGTAGGTTGCTTCGGGCGCGCTTGATGTTGTTCGGACGCTTAACACCCGGATTGGAGAGTTGCCTTGAGAGGCTGCTCTGTACTTCCGCCGCCAGGGCCGCCGTGTGCTCCTCCGTTCGGAGAGAGCGTTCGGTGTTTCCATTTACCGTGATGACTCCACGAGGGCCTGGCATCTTGAGCTTGAGATATGCGTAGTGCGGCACCGCATTGAATTTTGCAAATGCGGTTCGTCCGAGCAGGGCGTGATAGCCACTGCGGAATGGGACTATGTCGAAGATTAACTCTTCTCTTCGGAAATTATCTGGGGATCCGAAGACCACTTCGAGTGTAACCGAGCCTGTACAGCTGGCTTCTACACCTGGTATGACGCCTTTAAAGGTTGTCTTTGTGGGTTTAATCCTTGAGGGATCTATACCCATTTTTCGCACTGTATCCTGATAAAGCAGGTTCAGGCTGCTGCCGCCGTCCATGAGGACTCTAGTGAGGTGAAATCCGTCAATGATTGGGTCTAGGACCAATGCGGCGAATCCGCCATGACGGATGCTAGTGGGGTGGTCCCTTCGATCAAAAGTGATCGGGCATTAGGACCATTGGTTGAACTTTGGGGCGACTGGCTCCAACGCATAGACGTCCTTGAGAGCATGCTTCTGCTCCCTTTTGGGGATGTGGGTTGCGTATATCATGTTCACCGTCCGCACTTGCAGGGGGAATCCCTTCTGTCCTCTGTTGTTCGGTGGACGGGGCTCCTCCTCGTCATCGCTAGGCAGCCCCTTGTCTCTGGTTTCGGCACTTAACTTGCCTGCCTGCTTGAACACCCAACAATCCCTGTTGGTGTGGTTGGCTGGTTGTTCGGGGGTGCCGTGTATCTGGCACGAGCGATCGAGTATCCGGTCTAAGCTGGATGGGCCCGAAGGGTTTCTTTTGAATGGCTTCTTCCGCTGACCGGGTTTAGAGCCTCTGAATCCGGCATTGACTGCCGTATCCTCAGTATTGTCGCCGTTAATGCGGCGCTTGTGCTTGTTGCGACGTGACCTGCCATTGTTGTCCTTGGTATCCGAATTGCCAGGGCTCTAGGTTATGTTGTTACTACGAGCTAGCCAACTGTCTTCGCCCGCGCAAAAGCGGGTCATGAGTGTTGTGAGGGCTGCCATAGATTTCGGATTTTCCTGTCCTAGGTGCCGGGCAAGCCATTCGTCTCGGATGTTGTGCATGAAGGCTGCAAGGGCCTCGACATCCGGACAGTCGACTATTTGATTTTTCTTGGTTAGGAACTGTGTCCAGAATTGTCTGGCCGATTCCTCTGGCTGCTGGATTATGTGGCTTAGGTCATCGGCGTCTGGTGGTCGCACATAAGTGCCCTGGAAGTTGTCAAGGAATGCGGATTCCAGGTCCTCCCAGCAACTAATTGACTCTGCTAGCAGGCTGTTAAGCCAATGTCGAGCTGGTCCTTTAAGCTTGAGCAGGAGGTATTTGATGGCGTGTAGATCATCACCACGGGCCATGTGGATATGAAGGAGACAATCCTTGATACATACCGCGGGATCAGTTGTGCCATCGTATGATTCGATGTTTACGGGTTTAAAACCCTCGAGGATTTGATGATCCATTACTTCGTCTGTGAAGCATAGTGGGTGTGCGGCGCCCCTGTACAGGGCTATATCGCGACGTAGCTCAGATGAGCTTTGTTTGTTGTATTCGGTCTAGCCGTATTTATCATATCTGACGTGACGGTTATCGTCATGTGATGTGGGGCGCCCACGCGATCCGTAGATCGATCTTGTTTGCCTTGCCTTATCCTCCAATATGTCTCGCAGGTCTGTTGCGTTTCCCCGTGCTCTGGTATTCTTAGAGCGGCGCCGGGGTGCGGCTTGGATTGAGGGCCGAAGGGCCTCTTTGTCGCGGCCACGGGGTGGCCGATCGGGCGCATCGTATGCTGGTTATACAGGTTTAGTTGCTTCCTCCTCTAGTTGGGGTAGCAGCCTGCGCTTTGGGTAACTCTTGGAGGGGCGTTCGAGTTTATACTCTTCGGCCGCCAGGACTTCAGTCCATCTGTCGGCTAGCAGGTCTTGGTCAGCTCTAAGCTGCTGCTGTTTTTTCTTGAGGCTGCTCGCCGTGGCCATAAGCCTGCGTTTGAAACGCTCTTGTTTGACGGGATCCTCTAGCACGACGAATTCGTCATCGTCGAGGCTTGCCTCGTCTTCGGAGGGAGGCATATAATTGTCATCCTCGACCTCTCTGTCTGCCGCTCTCTCATGAGGGCTGGCTCCTTCGTCCTCCTGCGCTGAATCCTGCTGCAGGGGGTTGTCTTCGGCACTGTCAGGGGTGTTGACATCTCCGGTGCCGGATTCACCGTTCTTGCTTTGGTGGGATTTAGAGCGGCGCCGCTGACGTCGGCGCTTGGGTTGCTTCTTGGAGGGTGTCGGTGTCAAAACCGGCGGATCTCGGGTAGGGGGTCCCGAACTGTGTGTCTAGGTGGATGGTAACAGCAGACAAGGGACACGATGTTTTTACCCAGGTTCGGGCCCTCTCGGTGGAGGTAAAACCCTACTCCTGCTTGATTAATATTGATGGTATGGGTAGTACAAGAGTTGATCTACCACGAGATCAGAGAGGCTAAACCCTAGAAGCTAGCCTATGGTATGATTGTTGTTCGTCCTACGGACTAAAACTCTCCGGTTTATATAGACACCGGAGAGGGCTAGGGTTACACAGAGTCGGTTACAATGGGAGGAGATCTTCATATCGTATCGCCAAGCTTGCCTTCCACGCCAAGGAAAGTCCCATCCGGACACGGGACGAAGTCTTCAATCTTGTATCTTCATAGTCCGGGAGTCCGGCCAAAGGTCATAGTCCGGCCATCCGGACACCCCCTAATCCAGGACTCCCTCAGTAGCCCCTGAACTAGGCTTCAATGACAATGAGTCCGGCGTGCAAGTTGTCTTCAACATTGCAAGGCGGGTTCCTCCTCCGAATACTTCATAGAAGATGTTGAACACAAGGATAGTGTCCGGCTCTGCAAAAATAAGTTCCACATACCGCCGTAGAGAGAATAATTTCTGCACAAATCTAATCTGCTGACGTATTCCGCAGCGTGACATCACACCATGGTCAAGCTTTATTCGAATCGTTTTACTATTCCACCTCAAAGTGTTTAGCGAGGCGGTTTCCTTGGCACGTCTTGTCAAAGCAGAGATCGTGTCCCCTTATTCCGGGATTCTCATCAATACGGGCGTGGGTAACCCAACCGTGCCTTTTGGTATGACTCCCTAATTGAAAGCGAGTCCCAAACGGTTACGGGGAGGGCTCTTGGTATTCAACTCCTTTATAAAGAGACCAAGGCTCGACTCCCTTTTCTTTCAATCCAATCGAATCCGCCCCTCGCCTCGAGTTCCAACACTCAAAGCTTCTAGTTTTAGGCGCTTCGGACTTTCGACGATGTCCAGCTCCGACCTTCAAGGTCGGTGGGTGCCTTCCTCCGTTACGGAAGAAGACGTGCGAAAGCTGAGAGATGCCAGGTATCTAACCGGCGAAATCTCGCATAGGCTGCCTCCTCAAGGGTAGGCCATTCCTTCTCCTCAGCCCAGTGAGAGCGTGGTGTTCCTATCTCACTTCCTTCGGGGGCTAGGCTTCCCGATTGATCCCTTCGTGAGAGGGCTGATGTTCTATTACGGGCTGGAATTCCAAGACATAGCTCCGGAGTCCATCCTCCAAATTTCATCATTCATTGTTGTGTGTGAAGCCTTCCTCCATATCACCCCTCACTTCGGATTGTGGCTTAGAACCCTCAAGGTGGAGCCGAAGATGATCGAGGGGCAGCACACTGAGTGCGGAGGAGCTATCATAAGCAAGATAGCCGGCGCTCCATGGCCCGAGGGCACTTTTCAAGAAGAGTTCGGCCTATGGCAACAGGACTGGTTTTACATCACAGCCCCCAGGGGCACCACATGGGTGGCGCCACCTGCTTTTCGCTCGGGTCCCCCACCACGGCAAGCATCATGGGTCAATGAAGGGCTTATCTGGGGGCCGTCCAAAGACGTGCCCCTACTGCAGGACCGCATTCTAGATCTCCTAGAAAGAGATATTAACTTGACTGTAGTGGCGCAAGTTATGCTGATTCGCCGCACGCTGCCCTTCAAACGTCGCCCTCTCCGCCTGTGGGAATTTAATCTGGAGGGACCGCAAGTCCTCCAACATTTTATGGGCGCGACACCCATGGAGATGTACAAATTGTTCTTCGGACCACAAGCAAGGTGTCCGGACTTATCCGAGGACGCAGGTCTGAGCTGCAATCGCTAGGATGCTAAGGTAAGTAGCCCCGTATTTGGACACACCATCCGCATTTTCATCATAAAATGGCCCTTTAACAGAGCTATCCTTTGTACAAGAGTGGATAGCGAAGGCAAAGCTTATCAGGTGTCCAGCCCCCCTGCCCGAGACCGCGCCGGATCCGTGTTAACCAGGATGCTGCAGATCATGCTTTCGACAGAGGGCGAAGAGGGGAACCAAGGAGCTACCGCCTCCACAAAGGAGACTGTCAGGAAGGGAGGAATCGATAATTCCCCCAACCTGGGAAAGAAAAGGAGCGCCTCTGAAGACCCGGAGGGGATGACCTCGAAACGGGGGAAGAAATCTTTGTCAGAGGATCCGGCACCGGAGACTGCCCCGGCCGCATTGCGCCCTCAAGGGGATCAACTTTCCTCCGAGCCGTAAGTAAAGAGAGGGGTTCAAAAATTAGTGGCATCCCTGTTTTATTTCTGAGGAAGATAACCGAAATATTACCTTGCAGTTCGGATCTCAACCCTTCTCAGCAGAGCTCGTCTTCAGGGGATCTTCGTCCGGAGATGATGGAGAGCGAAACGCCTCCCCTAGCTGCACCGACTTACGAGGCAGGCGACCCCGAGGTGTCGTCCCGGCGGGTTTCTCCAAGTCCGGATCCTGAAAAAGGTCGTCGGGCTAGTCCGGTGCCCTCTGGTCGGGCAAGCGTCCGTCTCAGAAGAACACCGTATGTTGATGAACACGGTGATAGGAAGGATTTCATCCGTGGAAAGCGGATTGTCCGAGGCCGCCAGGAGTTTACTGACAGGCTTTGAGGTACGTGAAAAGGTGTACCTTTTGGTAGAGCCGCATAAAATGCGCACTGTATAAATAGTAGCCCCTGAGACTCTGTGTGTCGTCAAGAATGATGGCGCACAGAGGATCAAAACCCCAGGTATAAAATGTCACCTTTTCATGAAGGTGGTGAGGAGTTCGGTGGCTAGCCGGACTGATGAATCTGCCGAGTTAAAGCGGCAACTTGACATGGCGGATGCCGACATCGCGCTTGTAAATAAGCGGCTGGACGAGGCACAAGGTATGCTCCACAGATATCTGATAAGAGGAGTTCGATGCTCGTGCCTTACAATGTATGTGCTTATTGCAGATAGTGCTGCTGTCGTGGAGAACCTTCAGGCGGAACTTGCCCGAGCCAAGGAGCAAGCAAGGAAAAGTGATGCGGCTGCCGTTAAGGCGACTGAAGAGCTGAAAGCCGAACATGCTGCTCACTGCCAGAGTAAGAAGGTAATAACCGAGATGGCTATAAAATTGAGGGATGCTGCCGACCGCTGTAAGTTTCTCGAACGAGAAGAAAGGGCGGCTCAGAAGGACCTTGAGAAGATCACTTGCGAGGCCAAGGATGCTCGCTCTGCAATAAGAGCTATGAAGGAGGAGCTGCATCAGGCCGGAGATATCACGGCTGGAAAGCCCTATATGCTGCGGATGAAGTTCGGGGATCCTAGGTATGCTCCGTTAGACCGGCAGTGGAGTGGGGAAAACACTTATCTGGATGTGGCAGCGAGTGCAGCAGACGCAACCAAACACTTCCGAGGTCGAGGTGACCATAAATTGGGAGAACTTTTTTGGTTGCAGTTCCACAATCCAGAACACCCACTTTCGGTATCCGACCATTTGGCCGCCTTTGCGGAGCTGAACAGGTTATCCGGACTCGCCATGAAGTATGTTGCGAGTAGTTTGTGGCTGGGGAAGCCAGAGCCGAAGAGTTGTTTTGGATTGGTGCAGCAGTTCCTTGGTTCTGTGCCACATGTTGATGCAATGAAGAGGTCGGCGTGCATAGAGGGTGCACAAATGGCTCTTGCCCGTGTCAAGACATACTGGGAGGATATGAAGGCCATCATTGTTGCATCCCGGGATTCGGACGAAGGCCGGGTACCTGCCAGGCACTACTTTGAGGAAGTTCTTCTGGGCGCTCGTTTAATAGAAGCGCAATGCTCGAAGGATGTTGTGTTCGAATAGCATGTGCCATTGTAAAAGAAATATTTTGATAGAATATAAAAGCTTTCTATACTTGTGCTTGCAAGAATTATAACACCTCCTGTGCGGCCGTTAATGTATATGTGTATATAACCTGAAAGATGGCAGTCGTTGGCTTCAGCCCCCATGCATAAAATGCGGGGGTCTTCACAAAAAGGCGCCTTTTCACACTTAATCCAACGTCTTGGTCCTACAGAGGAGGTGATAACGCGGCGAACTAGGCAACCGGAATATAATGCTTTATCACTTTCACTTAGCCATAGGAGTTTGACATTGGGGCTACTCAATAGCCCCTGAGGGCACCGCGCTCGCCCGAATTCGGGGCACGTGTGTGCCTGACCGGGAAGTGGTCCTTCATTAATGCGGAGGAATCCTAAAGATTCCGAGAGTCATCGAGTGGTTGACCAGTCTCTCCTTATATCATGACAGTCAGTTTTCGGCCTTCTCTACTGAGGTGCTCGCTTGGCCGAACCGGGGCACAATCGCAGTAGTTCTCCTGGTGCCGCGTTAGCCGATATAACGGAACATAAGGCAGCAAAACACAGGAGCCGGGCAAACCCAACATTTGACCAAAGACATGATTCGGAGCTGATGCATATAAGGCCAAACTCGCGACGCCGAACACTCCCTAAGGTATTCGGTCTTTATTAAGACGGGCCGAGATAGAGCCCTTGGTAAAAAAGCCTCTGGTGTCCAGGTACGTGCAAAATTCTGGCGTGGCCACATGCCAAGACGCCAGCCTCCTTGTCAGTGTCAAAACCGGCGGATCTCGGGTAGGGGGTCCCGAACTGTGCGTCTTGGCGGATGGTAACAGGAGACAAGGGACACAGTGTTTTTACCCAGGTTTGGGCCCTCTCGATGGAGGTAAAACCCTACTCCTACTTGATTAATATTGATGATATGGGTAGTACAAGAGTAGATCTACCACGAGATCGGAGTGGCTAAACCCTAGAAGCTAGGCTATGGTACGATTGTTGTTCGTCCTATGGACTAAAACTATCCGGTTTATATAGACACCGGAGAGGGCTAGGGTTACACAGAGTCGGTTACAATGGGAGGAGATCTTCATATCATATCGCCAAGGTTGCCTTCCACGCCAAGGAAAGTCCCATCCGGACACGGGACGGAGTCTTCAATCTTGTATCTTCATAGTCCGGGAGTCCGGCCAAAGGTCTTAGTCCGGCCATCCGGACACCCCCTAATCCAGGACTCCCTCAGTAGCCCCTGAACCAGGCTTCAATGACGACGAGTCCGGCGCGCAAGTTGTCTTCGGCATTGCAAGGCGGGTTCCTCCTCCGAATATTCCATAGAAGATGTTGAACACTAGGATAGTGTCTGGCTCTACAAAAATAAGTTCCACATTCAACCATAGAGAGAATAATATTTGCATCAATCTAATCTGCTGACGTATTCCGCAGCGTGACATCACGCCATGGCCAGGCTTTTATTCATCTTACTGTTCCACCTCAGTGCGTTTAGCGAGGCGGTTTCCTTGGCACGTCTTGTCAAAGCAGAGATCGTGTCCCCTTATTCCGGGATCCTCATCAATACGGGCGTGGGTAACCCAACCGCGCCACTAACCGCGGTGCTTGGGAGATAAGCGAGTTTTATTAGGCCGGTGGGGGCTCGTAGTTTTGGCCGCCCATATAAGGGGATAAGAATCCGCCCTTTCCATTCACGCCTTCTTCCTCCTTTGCTTATCCGTCCCTGCGCGCTCGAGCTCCAACGCCCAAGCCCGCACTTCCCACCTCAACCTTCTCCGATCATGTCCGGAGCGGGAGGTAGATGGATGGCCTCCTCCGTCACGGAGGGGCAAATCAAAAAGCTGAGGAAGGCCGGATACTTGTCTGACGACATCGCGCACCGGCTTCCAGATGTGGGGCAACTCATCCCCACCCCCAGGCCCCATGAGAGGGTTGTTTTTCTTCCCCATTTCCTCCGCGGACTGGGTTTTCCTCTTCACCCGTTCGTCCGGGGGCTCATGTTCTACTACGGCCTGGACTTCCACGATCTGGCCCCGAACTTCATCCTCAATATCTCGGCGTTTATCGTCGTGTGCGAGGCCTTCTTCCGCATCCAGCCTCACTTTGGCCTATGGCTGAAGATCTTCAGCGTCAAGCCGAAGGTTGTGAAAGGCCGACAAGCAGAATGCGGAGGTGCTATGGTGGGCAAGATGGCCAACGTCACTTGGCTCGAGGGTGCCTTCGTGGAAACCATCAAAGGGTGGCAATCGGGGTGGTTCTATATCACCGAGCCGCGTGACCCTAAGTGGGCAGCGGCCCCCGAATTTCGATCCGGCATCCCCACCCGGCTCACATCTTGGAAAGAGACGGGCCTGTCGTGGGGCAATCCGGAAGAGGTGACCGGACTCCAAACCTGCGTCCGAGACCTGGTGACCAAGAAGGTCAAGCTTGTCAACGTAGTCCAGGTCATGCTCTTCCGCCGGATCCTCCCGTGTCAACGACGGGACTTCAATTTGTGGGAGTTCGACCCGGCCTAGCACCAGACTCTATCCCGGCTCTTCGAAACGAAGCACGAGGACGCCTGGAAGGTGCTTTTCAAGAGTTCCGAGGTCTCCCCTCCCGTCACCGAGGATCGCGGATTCTGCGCCAAATGCCAAGCCTCCGAAGTAAGCTTACATTTAGTCCCTTACGGGACACCCGAATTTCATAGTGTGACTTTATGTGGGATCTAAACTCCTGTTCCTTTGACAGGACTGGAAGAGGACATACGGACAGTTTGACTGTCCGGCCCCTTTGCCCAAAGGCCCAGAAGACGCACATTTGGCGAAGCTACTGGTTTCGGCACCTCACGTGGTGCCGGAGAAGAAGGCCAAGGAGAAGGCCACGGGGACCCGAAAGAGTTCCCGGCGCCCGGTGGTGTCGGATTCATCGCCCGACGACCCCAAAGCACCCTCCGCCTCGGATAACGAGGAGGAGGAAGAGGAAGAAGAAGAAGAAGCCTCTCCCCCTCCCATGAGGGGAGGAAAGAAAAGGAAGGCCGCCCCAACTAGGGAGGCCGAGGGATCCAAGAAGGGGAAGACCCCTCTGCCGGACTACGCCTCGGATGCCGAGGACGGCGGGGAGGAATGGCCACCCAGGGTCAAGCCCCTAGCAAAATTGTAAGTATCCAGATATTCGAATAACTTACGGCGCTCCTCTGATGCATTGTTCCTTCTGACGCTAAATTTAATGATGCAGTCCGCCCCGGATCAGCTCGACGATTCGTCGAGTGGATCCTTGGACTCGTCGGATGTGAATAGCACTTCACTTCCGACGGCCTCCTCCCCTCTCCCTATAGACGACGCTGAGGTGGAGTCTTGTAAGGGGAAAAACCAGGAGGAGGTGGTCCTGGAGGCGCCACAAGGCGACCTCCCGGACTCCACGCCCAAAGGGGGTAAAGCTCCAGAGGGATCTGAGTCCGGCCCCGGGCCGGACACTACTCCGGAACCGTCGATGGTTCCGGAGCCCGACAAGCGACACCTTCATAAGAAAGGTAAGCCTATGATGCCGGTGACCTCCATCCATCCGGAGGCGCCGGCCAATTTGCTGGAGGTGCTTAACGACGCTTCCATCAACGAGGAACACCGCACTGTTATGAGTGCGGTGATTCAGAAGGTTCAGTCCGCCAAGAGCGGGCTGACAGAAGCCTGTACAAGACAGTTAACAGGCTTTGAGGTATGTGTTAAAAACATATAAAAAATATTACCGCATAGACAGTAGCCCCTGATGCTCAGTTCGGTGTTCGGAAAGAAAAGCCGAGCTAAGGATCTAAAAAGATATAGGCAGGAGTCTAATAGAAATGTGTCAATATGGGAATGCAGGCTGCGCTGCTGACCTCTGCCGCACTGACTGCGGAGGTCAATGCATTGAAGGAAAGCCTCGAGCGGTCCGAGAGCAAGCTCGACCGTGCCAAGAAGCAGCTCGAGGATAAAGAGGGTACATAGTACCTCCTGTAAATGTATATAGAAATACTTGGTTGCAAATAATAACAGGACCAACATAAATGTTGCAGGAGCCACAACCGAGGTGGCGACCCTGAAGGAGGCGGTCTCCTAGGCCGAAAAGAGTGCGGCCTTGGAGCGCACCGAGCGAGAGAAGCAGGAGGCGCGGGTGGCGGAGGTGCGGCAAGAGCTCCAGGCTCTCGTGGAAAAACACGAGAGTTTGGAGCGTGACTCGAAGACTCGAGAGTCCGAGCTTGCCTTGGCTCTTGAGAGTGCCAAGACCGCTAAGGCCGAAGCCCAGAAGGCCCTTCAGGAGATCGAGGCGATGAAGAAGATAGTGGCGGGTAAGGCATTCTTTATGCAAAACAAAAATATAAAAGTTAATTATCTACTACTTACCTGAATCCGGAGCTCTCCAGGAGCGTTCGCCGATCTGCCCCGTAGTGTGTCTGATGCCGCCGCATACTACCGAGCCGAAGAGGGGAGCTCGACGGAAAAAGTGTTCTGGTCTCAGTATGCTGAGGCCGAACATCCGGTGCCCCTGAGCGACCAGCTGAAGCAGCTGGTCGAGCTCCACAAGGTGGCCGAACAGGCCATGAAGGGCCTCATAGCTCGGCTGTGGCCTGGAGAAGTCATGCCTGGGAGCTACTTCGGTCTGGTGCGGCGGCTGGTGGACGCGTGTCCGTGGATTGAGGTCGTCAAGCGCTCCGTTTGTATTGAAGGTGCCCGTCGGGCCCTTGCCCGTGCTAAGGTGCACTGGGGCAAGCTAGACGCGGAGAAGCTTTTGACGGACGCGCCACCGCCGGGCAAGGAGTATCGTACGCCCGAGATGTATTATAATGGCGTTCTGAAGGGTGCCCGCCGTATAGCGGATGAGTGCTCCAAAGATGTAATTTTTGAGTAGACTCGCATTTGTTATCCTGTACGCTGAAACTTTGTTCATATGCGTTAAGCAACGCTTGTTAATTTAAAATATTACCTTCTGTGCGGCCGTTTATCAAATCTGAGAGATGCAAGTCGTCGGCTTCGACCCCCATGCCACGAGTGCTGGGGTGTTCGGGATAAACCTGAGCGCTCTTGTTCCCATTCTTGGGTCCATCTAGGGAGGCGTTCAGCACAACGAACCAGGCCGTCGGACTTATAATGCTTTATCACTCTCACTTAGCCATAGAATTCTATAATTTTAAATTTCGGCGAAGCCCCTAGTATTCGGAAGACCGAGTTCGGGGCGCTATCCACACCTAGGCCGAATAAGTCCGGTTCCTCGCTCGAAGCGGCATAAGTCTTTAAGGACTCAAAAAAACCTCGCGAACAGCGACCGGTCTCTCGCACTATCATGACAGTCAGTTTTAGCTTTCTCTACTGAGGTGTTAACCCAGCTCAACTGGGGCACAATCGCAGTAGTTCTCCCAGCGCTACCTTAGCCAACAATGCGGAACATAAGGTACCAAAACATGGGAGCCGGGCAAACCCAACTATTGACCAAAGACATGATTCGGAGCCGATGCATATAGTGCTATAAGTTTGTGCCGCACTCATGAGAGTGTTCGGTCTTCTCACACCATGTTATGGGGTGTTGTAAGCCCCTGGTGTGTTGTCCATACCAAAGTGTACGGTTGCGGAATGTCATGACGGAACATATTTGTATATAAAGAATAGATAAGTACAATAATAGATAAGAGCTATATATTGTTTATTAAAAGAGGGCTGCTGCGAAAGCAGAATGATACAAGAAGTGCGGTAAGCAAGAAATGGGAGTATTTGACATGTTCCCCTCCAGGAGCAAGCTACGGGATTGTAATTAAAACAGGTATTAAACTCGTTATAGAGACCACCTGGACGTTTGACGTGGCTTGCTCTCTCCCTGGCTGTTGCATCGTGGGTTCGGCGAGTATATTGCCGGACAGGCCTTCCGAATAGTTGGGTCCTGAAAGTGTGTAAAAAGGAAAACGGCGAAATAGGGAGCCCCTTAGTGCGGTTGAACTGCATTCTGGGCGTGCCGTAGTTGTGCCCCTCCCCTTATGCCCATGGTATCTCTAAGGCGTAATTATGTACGCGTGGTACCAGTATCGCCATTTGGCGGGGGCTGGGGTTGGGGCCGCACTTCTATGCTTGCTCGGAACGTGCCAGCCGGATTTGTTGGAGGTTACTTCGGGCTCGCTTGACATTGTCCGGACGTTTGACGCTTGGATTGGAGAACTGCCTTGAGAGGCTACTCTGTACTTCCGCCGCCAGGGCCGCCGTGTGCTCCTCCGTTCGGAGAGAGAGTTCGGTGTTTCCGTTTACCATGATGACTCCATGAGGTCCTGGCATCTTGAGCTTGAGATATGCGTAGTGCGGCACCGCATTGAATTTTGCAAATGCGGTTCGTCCAAGCAGGGCGTGATAGCCGCTGCGGAATGGGACTATGTCGAAGATTAACTCCTTGCTATGGAAGTTATCCAGGGATCCGAAGACCACTTCGAGTGTGACCGAGCCTGTACAACTGGCCTCTACACCTGGTATGACGCCTTTGAAGGTTGTCTTTGTGGGTTTAATCCTTGAAGGATCAATGCCCATTTTTCGCACAGTGTCCTGGTAAAGCAGGTTCAGGCTACTGCCGCCGTCCATTAGGACTCTGGTAAGGTGAAATCCATCGATAATTGGGTCTAGGACCAGTGCGGCGAATCTGCCGTGACGGATGCTAGTGGGATGGTCCCTTCGATCGAAGGTGATCGGGCAGGAGGACCATGGGTTGAACTTTGGGGTGACTGGCTCCAACGCATAGACGTCCTTGAGAGCACGCTTCCGCTCCCTTTTGGGGATGTGGGTTGCATATATCATGTTCACCGTCCGAACTTGCGGGAGAAATCCCTTCTGTCCTTTGTTGTTCGGCGGCCGGGGCCCCTCCTCGTCATCGCTATGTAGCCCCTTGTCTCTGGTTTCGGCACTTAACTTGCCTGCCTGCTTGAACACCCAACAATCCTTATTGGTGTGATTGGCTGGCTGTTCGGGGGTGCCTTGTGTCTGGCACGAGCGATCGAGTATCCGGTCTAAGCTGGATGGGCCCTGAGGGTTTCTTTTGAATGGCTTCTTCCGCTGACCCGGTTTAGAGCCTCTGAATCCGGCATTGACTGCTGTATCTTCAGTATTGTCACCGTTAATGCAGCGCTTATGCTTGTTGCAACGTGACCTGCCGTTGTTGTCCTTGGTATCCGAATTGCCGGGGCTCTTGGTTATGTTATTGCTACGAGCTAGCCAGCTGTCTCCCGCACAAAAGCGGGTCATGAGTGTCATGAGGGCTGCCATAGATTTTGGCTTTTCCGATCCTAGGTGCCGGGCAAGCCATTCGTCTCGGATGTTGTGCCTGAAGGCTGCAAGGGCCCCGTCGTCCGGACAATCGACTATTTGGTTTTTCTTGGTTAGGAACCGTGTCCAGAATTGTCTGGCCGATTCCTCTGGATGCTGGATTATGTGGCTTAGGTCATCGGCGTCTGGTGGTCGCACATACGTGCCCTGGAAGTTGTCAAGGAATGCGGATTCCAGGTCCTCCTAACAACTAATTGACTCCGCTGTCAGGCTGTTAAGCCAATGTCGAGCTGGTCCTTTAAGCTTGAGCGGGAGGTATTTGATGGCGTGTAGATCATCACCATGGGCCATGTGGATATGAAGGAGATAATCCTCGATCCATACCGCAGGATCTGTTGTGCCATCGTATGATTCGATGTTTACGGGTTTGAAGCCCTCAGGGATTTGATGATCCATTACTTCGTCTGTGAAGCATAGTGGGTGTGTGGCGCCCCTGTACTGGGCTATATCACCACGCAGCTCGGACGAGCTTGGTCTGTTGTATTCGGCCGGGCCGTACTTATTATGTCCGGCGTGACGGCTAGCGTCACGTGAAGCGGGGTGCCCATGCGATCCGTAGATCGATCTTGTTTGCCTTGCCTTATTCTCCAAGATGTCTCGCAGGTCTGTTGCGTCTCCCCGTACTCTGGTATGTTTTGAGTGGTGCCGGGGTGCGGCTTGGGTCGAGGGCCTGAAAGCCTCTCTATCGCGGCCACGGGGTGGCCGATCGGGCGCATCATACGCTGGTGATGTAGGTTTAGTTGCTTCCTCCTCAAGTTGGGGTAGCAGCCTGCACTTTGGGTAGCTCTTGGATGGGCGTTCTAGTTTATACTCTTCGGCCGCTAGGATTTCGGTCCATATGTCGGCTAGCAAGTCTTGGTCAGCTCTAAGCTGCTGCTGTTTCTTCTTGAGGCTGCTTGCCATGGCCACAAGCCTGCGTTTGAAACTCTCTTGTTCTACGGGATCCTCTGGCACGACGAATTCGTCATCGTCGAGGATTGCCTCGTCTTCGGAGGGAGGCATATAATTGTCGTCCGCAACCTCTTTGTCGGCCGCTCTCTCATGAGGGCTGGCTCCTTCGTCCTCCTGCACTGAATCCTGCTGGAGGGGGTTGTCTTCGGCAATGTCCGGCATGTTGTTATCTCCGATGCCGGAATCGCTGTTTTTGCTTTGGCGGGACTTAGAGTGGCGCTGCTGACATCGGTGCTTGGGTTGCTTCTTGGAGGGATCATCCTCCGTTTTCTCCTCGCCATCCCCCGCTTTAGGGGTGTCCACCATGTATATGTCATATGATGAGGTGGCTTTCCAGTTCCCTATAGGTGCTGGTTCTTGATCGTCTCCTTCATCGGTGTCCATGCCGTCGATGTCTTCGGAGTCAAAGTCGAGCATGTCGGTTAAATCGTCGACAGTGGCTACGAAGTGGGTGGTGGGTGGGCTTCGAATTTCTTCGTCATCCGCATCCCAACCGTGTTGGCCGTAGTTCGGCCAGGGCTTTCCTGACAAAGAGAGAGACTTTAATGAATTCAGGATATCGCCAAAAGGCGAGTGCTAAAAGACGTCCGCAGCGGTGAACTCCATGACCGGAGCCCAATCGGGCTTAATTGGAAGAGGTGCGGGATATACGGAGTCCGGATCAGAGTCCGGCACCTTGGGGTCACGGGCCTTGCGAAGGACTAGGTTGGTATCCGGCTCTATCGCCGTAGAGGTTGCAGCTTTCGGGGCGGCGTACAACCGTCCGTCCCCGACTGGCGTAGTGGGCTCCGAGCTAATGGTCGGAGCGGACACCTGAGCGACGCTCTGGGTGTTGTCCAATGGCAGAGCTAAATCATGCCCATCGTGACAGTGCGGGACGCTCGGTTGTGGCTCAAATCCGTCGAAGATCAAGTCGCCGCGGATGTCGGCCGTGTAGTTTAAGCTTCCAAACCTGACCTGATGGCCAGGGGCATAGCTTTCGATCTGCTCCAGATGGCCAAGCGAGTTGGCCCGCAGTGCGAAGCCGCCAAATACGAAGATCTGTCCGGGGAGGAAAGTCTCATCCTGGACCGCGTCACGATTGACGAGCGAAGAAGCCATCGGGCCTAAAGGCGACGACACAGAGGAACTCTCAATGAAAGCACCAATGTCGGTGTCAAAACCGGCGGATCTCTGGTAGGGGGTCCCGAACTGTGCGTCTAGGCGGATGGTAACAGGAGACAAGGGACACGATGTTTTTACCCAGGTTCGGGCCCTCTCGATGGAGGTAAAACCCTACTCCTGCTTGATTAATCTTAATGATATGGGTAGTACAAGAGTAGATCTACCACGAGATCAGAGTGGCTAAACCCTAGAAGCTAGCCTATGGTATGATTGTTGTTCGTCCTATGGACTAAAACTCTCTGGTTTATATAGACACCGGAGAGGGCTAGGGTTACACAGAGTCGGTTACAATGGGAGGAGATCTTCATATCGTATCGCCAAGCTTGCCTTCCACGCCAAGGAAATTCCCATCCGGACATGGGACGGAGTCTTCAATCTTGTATCTTCATAGTCCGGGAGTCTGGCCAAATGTCTTAGTCCGGCCATCCGGACACCCCCTAATCCAGGACTCCCTCACTCCTCCTCGGTTATAGCGAAAACCTGGGGATGTTGTCAACTAGAAACAGTAAAAAGGGTTTACGCAGGGTCTTAATCTGAAAAGAATCCTTGAAACGGGTCCCCACTGCACGTCTGCGCCTGTGTCTCCGTTGTGCCGTATCCTGGACGGGCGTAGCACGGTGTTCGTCTGCGAAAAAGAGGAACTTTAGTAAAAAAAGCATGCGAGAAATCTATATTAGAATAAAAAAAATATAGTTGGAGCAAGAAGTGAGCCGTATTGTCTCCTGGTGTGAACACGCGGAGCCCCTTGTACAGGGTTATGCGGCTATTAAGCCCATGTATGTTGACGCCGGACTCGTCTAGCCGTGTCTGGGATAGTAGGGCCAGATTCGTGTGCGGCTGTCCAGGCGGCCGCACCATTACCCGTACTTTGGGGGTCAATTGGTATTCCCCTGTAATGATATGATGCCTCGTGGGCCGGGCATTTTAAGTGTAAGGGATGCATAATGCGGTATTGCGTTAAAGCGGGCGAAAGCTTCACGTCCCAGTAGCGCTTGATAGCGACTTACGAATGGGGCGATGTGGAAGGTTAGCTTGTCGCTTCGGAAGTTGTCGGGTGAGCCGAACGTGACTTCTAATGAAAGGGAACCCATACTCTGGGTATTTGGACCCGGCGTGACTCCTTGAAAGGAAGTGTTGCCATGGCGAATTATAGCTGGGTGTACCCCTAGTTTGCGGATTGTGTCCTGATATAACAGGTTTAAGTCACTGCCGCCGTCCATAAGGACTCGTGTAAATTGTAGTCCGTCAATAACCGGATTCAATACCAAGGTAGTCCAGCCTGCGTTCCGGGCCCCTCTGGAGTAATCCTGATAATCAAAGGTGATTGGTTGTAACAACCAGTGGCGGTGCTCCTCTGGGGCTGGCCGTATGGCACGTGTCCTCGTGAGCGCCGTTCTGTTCTTCCCTTTTGTCATCTGAAGTGAATTTACTGTTTTGACTTCTTGTGGGAACTTCTTTTGTTCTCCGGTGTTCTGCTTGTGGGGTGCGTCGTCATCCTCGCTTGGTGTGTCGAGCCCCTTGTGTTCGGCGTTGAGTTTACCGGACTGTTTGAAGACCCAACAATCTCTGTGGGTATGGTTTGCAGGTCTCCCGGGGGTACTGTGGATTTGACATATTTTGTCCAGGATTTTGTTGAGGTTGGATAGCTCATCCCTATCATCTTTGGGTGGCGGTTTCTTCTTATTTTGCCGAGAACTTTTGAATCCGGCATTGACTGCCGTGCTCATCGGGCTATTATCCTTGATCCGGCGCTGTTCTTTGTTACGGCGCGGTTTCCTGTTTCCATCTCTGAGTTTGGATGTACTCGGGTCGCTAGTGCTGCTTCTTGGCCGAGGCTTGTTAATGCGGCCATTGTTCTTGGCTTTTCTTGGCCGAGGTGTCTGGCGAGCCATTCGTCTCGGATGCTATGTTTGAAAGCTGCTAGGGCCTCAGCATCCGGACAGTCGACTATCTGATTCTTTTTAGTAAGGAATCTGTTCCAGAGTTTCCGGGCTGACTCTCCGGGCTGCTGAGTTATATGACTCAAATCATCTGCATCCGGAGGTCGGACATAGGTCCCTTAAAAATTTGCCCGGAAAGCGTCCTCGAGTACTTCCCAACTTCCCATGGTGTTTTTGGGAAGTCTTTTAAGCCAATGCCGGGATGGCCCTTTGAGCTTAAGGGGTAAGTATTTTATGGCGTGAAGGTCATCTCCTCTGGAAATGTGTATGTGGAGGATATAATCCTCGATCCAGACTCCGGGGTCTGTTGTTCCGTCGTATGCTTCTATGTTCACGGGCTTGAATCCCGCTGGAAATTCATGATCCAACACCTCATCGGTAAAACATAGGGGATGTGCGGCGCCCCTGTATGTAGGTGTGCCGCGATGTTCGGATATTTTTTGCATTGCATTGCTCGCTGGAGCTTGCTTTCTTGGCCCATAGATGGATCTAGTTGGGCCAGTTTTTTGATGCGAATCCTTAGGCGGATCGCGCGTTGTGTTGAGTGTGGCGTCCTTTGTCGCTTGAGACCGATCGTGGGGTCGTCTATCCGACCTGGTGGCTTCCTTATTTTTTGACTGTGGGGGCTTTATGGCCTCTTCATCAAATTCCGGTAGTAGTTTACGCTTCGGATAGCTCTTTGTGTGACGACTGTTGCCGTACTTGTGTGCGGTATTGAGTACTTTGCCCCATCTGATTCTGAGTGCATCTTCCGCTGTTTTGAGCCTCCGCTTCTACTTTTTCAGGCTACGTGCAGTGGCAACGAGCCTTTGGTGGAGGTTCTGATGTTCCAGCAATTTATCCGGCGTGAGGTCGTCCGGACTATTATCTTTCCCAGGGATTGGTTGTTTGGATTGTCCGCCCTGTTTGGGCGGTTGCTCGTTGGCATGTTCATCTTCCGTTGATTCGCCCTGCTCTATGGCTGGGTCTTTGTCGAGGTGGGGCTTGGCGTGGCGCTTACGTCGCCGCTTTGATTGTTTTTCGAGGGAGCGATCCCTGGTTGCGCCCTTTTGATCCTCGTTATCATCTCTTTTAGGTGTGTCCACCATGTATACATCGTATGATGAGGTGGCTTTCCAGTGCCCTATAGGTGCTGGTTCTTGGTCGTCTCCTCCATCGGCGACCACACCGTCGATGTCTTCGGAGTCGTAGTCGAGCATGTCGGTTAGATCATTGACAGTGGCTATCAAGTGGGTGGTGGGTGGGTTTCGAATTTCTTCGTCGTCCGCGTCCCAACCCTGCTGACCATAGTCCGGCCAGGGCTCTCCTGACAAAGAGAGAGACTTTAGGGAGTTCAGGATATCACCGAAGGGCGAGTGCTGAAAGACGTCCGCGGCGGTGAACTCCATGATGGGAGCCCAATCGGGTTCGATCGGAAGGGGTGCGGAATATTCGGAGTCCGGAATAGAGTCCGGCACTTTGGAGTCACAGGCCTTGCAAAGGACTAGGCTGGTATTCGGCTCTATCACCATAGAGATTGCGGCTCCTGGGGCGGCATCCAACCGTCCGTCCCTGACTAGCGCAGTCAGCTCCGAGCTAATGATCGGAGCGGACGCCTGAGCGGCACTCTGGGCGCTGTCCGGTGGCAGAGCTAGATCATGCCCATCGGGACAGTGCGGCACGCTCGGCCGTGGCTCCAATCCGTCGAAGATCAAGTCCCCGCGGATGTCGGCCGTGTAGTTTAAGCTTCCAAACCTGACCTAATGGCCAGGGGCGTAGCTTTTGATCTGCTCCAGATGGCCAAGCGAGTTGGCCCGCAATGCGAAGCCGCCGAATACGAAGATCCGTCCGGGGGAGAAAGTCTCACCCTGGACCGCGTCATGGTTGACGATCGAAGAAGCCATCAGGCCTAAAGGTGACGACACAGAGGAACTCTCAATGAAAGCACCAATGTCGGTGTCAAAACCGGCGGATCTCGGGTAGGGGGTCCCGAACTGTGCATCTAGGCGGACGGTAACAGGAGACAAGGGACATGATGTTTTTACCCAGGTTCGGGCCCTCTCGGTGGAGGTAAAACCCTACTCCTGCTTGATTAATATTGTTGGTATGGGTAGTACAAGAGTTGATCTACCACGAGATCAGAGAGGCTAAACCCTAGAAGCTAGCCTATGGTATGATTGTTGTTCGTCCTACAGACTAAAACTCTCCGGTTTATATAGACACCGGAGAGGGCTAGGGTTACACAGAGTCGGTTACAATGGGAGGAGATCTTCATATCGTATCGCCAAGCTTGCCTTCCATGCCAAGGAAAGTACCATCCGGACACGGGACGAAGTCTTCAATCTTGTATCTTCATAGTCCGGGAGTCCGGCCAAAGGTCATAGTCCGGCCATCCGGATACCCCCTAATCCAGGACTCCCTCAGAGGGGTCGTCCTCCACTTTTTCTTCGCCATCCCCTGCTTTGGGGGTGTCCACCATGTATATGTCATATGACGAGGTGGCCTTCCAGTGCCATATAGGTGCTGGTTCTTGGTCGTCTCCTTCATCGGCGTCCATACCGTCGATGTCTTCGGAGTCGAAGTCGAGCATGTCGGTTAGATCGTCGACAGTGGCTACAAAGTGGGTGGTGGGTGGGTTTCTAATTTCTTCGTCGTCCGCATCCCAACCCTGCTGACCATAGTCCGGCCAGGGCTCTCCTGACAAAGAGAGAGACTTTGGTGAATCCAGGATATCGCCAAAGGGCGAGTGCTGAAAGACGTCCGCGGCGGTGAACTCCATGATCGGAGCCCAATCGGATTCGATCAGAAGGGGTGCGGAAGATTCGGAGTCCGGAACGGAGTCCGGCACCTTGGAGTCACGGGCCTTGCAAAGGACTAGGCTGGTATTCGGCTCTATCACCGTAGAGATTGCGGCTCCTGGGGCGGCGTCCAACCGTCCGTCCCCGACTAGCGCAGTCGGCTCCGAGCTAATGGTCGGAGCGGACACCTGAGCGGCACTCTGGGCGCTGTCCGGCGGCAGAGCTAGATCATGCCCATCGAGACAGTGCGGCGCGCTCGGCCGTGGCTCGAATCCGTCGAAGATCAAGTCCCCGCGGATGTCGGCCGTGTAGTTTAAGCTTCCAAACCTGACCTTATGGCCAAGGGTGTATATTTCGATCTACTGCAGATGGCCAAGCAAGTTGGCCCATAGTGCGAAGCCGCCGAATACGAAGATCTGTCCGGGGAGAAAAGTCTCACCCTAGACCGCGTCGTGGTTGACGATCGAAGAAGCCATCGGGCCTAAGTGTGACGACACAGAGGAACTCTCAATGAAAGCACCAATGTCGGTGTCAAAACCGGCGGATCTCGGGTAGGGGGTCCCGAACTGTGCGTCTAGGCGGATGGTAACAGGAGACAAGGGACACGATGTTTTACCCAGGTTCGGGCCCTCTCGGTGGAGGTAAAAGCCTAGTCCTGCTTGATTAATATTGATGATATGGGTAGTACAAGAGTTGATCTACCACGAGATCAGAGAGGCTAAACCCTAGAAGCTAGCCTATGTTATGATTGTCGTTCGTCCTATGGACTAAAACTCTCCGGTTTATATAGACACCGGAGAGGGCTAGGGTTACACAGAGTCGGTTACAATGGGAGGAGATCTTCATATCGTATCGCCAAGCTTGCCTTCCACGCCAAGGAAAGTCCCATCCGGACACGGGACAAAGTCTTAAATCTTGTATCTTCATAGTCCGGGAGTCCGGCCAAAGGTCATAGTCCGGCCATCCGGACACCCCCTAATCCAGGACTCCCTCAGTATGCCTGAAGCCACCATCTTGGCAACACACTTGTCGCAACTCCTACCCCCTTGATGAAGGGGTGCCAAATGTCCATGCTTAATACCAAATAGACATCGCACCAAATCCTAACATCTAAAGCCGGATGCCCCAACCAAGCCAAAATGCCGGGACCTGGTCACACACCGGTCCGGCGCACATTCAGAGGCCGCCGCCACCGCCAACCACTGATCCATCTCCAGAGCAGGTACTAACACACCAACCTTGCCAGACCTGCCGTCGACACCACCATGGTGACAAACGACGCCACCATCCCGCGCGTGTCCATCCACACATGTCCAACGCCGAAACTCCGCAGCGCCATGCCGCCATGATCCGCCGTCGGCCTTGTGTTAGATTAACACCACTCCTCCTCTTGTCACCTCTAGCCATCACTTGCTCCAAAATGATGCCCCCAGGAGGGAAAACGATACTGAGAACGCCATCATCGTCCGATCCGAGAGACCTAGATCTAGGGTTTCCCCGGAGCATCCCGAGCCTGATGACGCAAACTGCAATGACGATGCCTCGATAAGGAAACAACATCAAGGACACCTCCATCATCCACCATGACCGTAGTCAGCGCGACTTTCATCAGCAGTTGTGCCACCGGGCATGCGCCACCGGCGTTGCTGGCCCCTTCAACCAGAGCAAACTCCAAAACGATGCCCAGAAGAGGGAATACAATGCAAAAGCAGCGCCATCGCTTGATCTCAAGGAGATCTAGGGTTTCCTCCGGAGTTGCCCGCATTGTCAATGACCAGACAAGGATGGAACCCCGCAGATCCGCCCAGCTGCCGACATGTCGCACGCGTCACCGCACCGATGGCGACCTGGAGACCAAGCCCATACCTGGGCCCAGATCTGGCCGTGCTGCCGCCTATCCGGTCATGACGTCACTGTCACTGGCAACCGTGATGCCCCAGACCTTGAAGCCGCCTGACATGGAGGTATTGGATCACCGGAGCGCCACCCCCACTGCCGTGATGCCCGGCCACATGTGTTGGGGAACACAGTAATTTCAAAAAATTTCCTACGATCACGCAAGATCTATGTGATGCATAGCAATGAGAGGGAGAGTGTTATCCACGTACCCTCATAGACCGTAAGCGGAAGCGTCTAGTGACGCGGTTGATGTAGTCGAACGTCTTTGCGATCCAACCGATCAAGTATCGAAAGCACGACAACCCCGCGATCTGCACACACTACAAGAAATATGTCAACTAGTGACCTTCTATCAGTGACCCTGGAAGAAACGGTCATAGATCTATGACCATTTCAGACCAATTGGTCAAAAGCTGTCAGGGGGGCTCCAAACCCTAAACCATTGCGACCATTTTGGTTAGAAAGGTCGTAATTGCTTTACATGAAATGGTCATAAAGCAAACATCGCTAGTCCGCTGCCTTATTTCTCATTGTTAACGACCAATATAGATGGTCATAGCCTTGTAAATTGTGGTGGGTTGCTATGACTAGGCGCCACCTCATCAGTTTTGCCTATGTGTCATGTCCATGTGGCAGTTTTTGCCCTAGGTTGTGAAACAACCTATATTTCTGTCATTCCCAAAATTCCCAAAAAAATCTAATAAATTCTTTGGGTCATATCTTTGTCAAATATGTAAAAACCTTCCTTGCCTAGTTCAAAAATAATTCAAAAATATTCATTTTCCTATTCTATTCAGAACAACACTTTGTGAAGGAAGTACCACTTTGGCATGTCCAAATAGTATCCAGTTTCTACAGTGCTTTCCTATGCCCAAATAACCATCCTCCACCAAATGCCAGCTCAATCCATTCATTATTTTGAGCCGAGCTTCAACATTCGTAGTTATGTCCAGTGTGGTAGTTTGCAAAGAAAGTACCACCTAGGCTCCTCCTTTTGAGCTGAAAATTTGTGAAGACGGTCTTCTTAGTAACTGATCATCCTCAGCCAAAACTCATGCCCATTAGCCATGTACATTTCCTGTACCGCTAATCAAACACTTGGCTGCTAATTCATATTTGAGCATCGATCGGTCTCCTGTGAGAATCTTATGTTGTAATTTTCTTCCTAGCACCTACCTAGAGAGTGCCCAACCCACTAGATATGCCTAGGTTGCCCAGAACACATGGCAACGCCACGGTCACGCGGTGACCATGCGGCGGGCATGCGAGTTTACGCGCTCTAGAGTTGGGGGCCTCGGCCACCACCCAAACCTCGATGTATCGCCACCAAACCATGTATTTATGATTAAATAGGTACTTATGTAACTATAAATGATTTTTGGAAAAAATAAATAGTAAACTATGAGGCAACTGCAGTTCAAATTTGACCCACTTCCTACCGAATCGGCGGGAATTTGTCTTTTTCACCAGAGGTGGATCAAAACTTTTGACACCCAACCATTTTGTCAATTGTGCATTAAATAGGGCCGAGTATTTTAGAAAATTGATTTGGTCCAATTTTGCAACAAATATATGATAGGTCCTTCACAAAAAAAACTCATTTCGGGCACTCGGAAAATGGAAAATGTATTTTCCGTGCAAAGAGAATGAAAACTCCCTTAGGCAACATTGTTTGGAATTCCAAGATGCACCCTTGTGCACAATATGAGATCATTTGAACAAACTATGCCAAGAATGTGGCCATAAGATTGATTATTTGGCTTGAAAGCCATGAATCTTCACGCATGATAACTCATTTCTGAGAACAATTTTTTAAAATAATTGCCATATTACAAGTTTATTATTTTTCCTGGGAACTTGGCCACATATAATGACACAATGCGAAGGTTTCCCAATTTTGTGATTTGTTTTGAATTTTTTATGCCCGTTTCAAAATGCGGTCAAAACAGCGGGAATGACCGTTCCTAGCTAGTGGTTGAATCTTGGATTTTTTTGGCGTTTCTCTCATTAAATAGATACTTATGTACCTATAAATGATTTTTGGAAAAAATAAAGAGCAAACTACGAGGCAGCTATAGTTCAAATTTGACGTGCTTCCAGCTAAATCGGCGGGAATTTGTCTTTTTCACCAGTGGTGGATAAAAACTTTTTACACCCAACCATTTGGTTAATTATGCATTAAATATGGCCTAGTATTTTAGAAAAATGATTTGGTCCAATTTTGCAACAATTATTTGGGAGGTCCTCCACAAAAAAACCTCCTTTTGGGCACTTGAAAAATGGAAAACGGTTCTTTCGTCCAAAGAAAAAGAAAACTTCCTTAGGCAACATTGTTTGCCATTCGAATATGCACCCTTGTGCACAATATGAGATCATTTGAACAAAGTATGCCATGAATGTGGCCATAAGATTGATCGTTTGGCTTGAAAGCCATTGATCTCCACACGTGATAGGTCGTTTCTGAGAACATTTTTTTAAAATAATTGCCATATTACAAGTTTATTATTTTTCCTGGAAACTTGGCCACATATGATGACATAATGCGAAGGTTTCCCAATTGTTTGATTTTTTTTGAATTTTTTATGCCCGTTTCAAAATGCGATCAAAACGGCGGGAATGACCCTTCCTAGCTAGTGGTTGAATCTTGGAATTTTATTGGTGTTTCTCTGATTAAATAGATACTTATGTACCTAGAAATGATTTTTAGAAAAAATAAAGAGCAAACTATGAGGCAGCTACAGTTTAAATTTGACCCGCTTCCAACTAAATCGGCGGAAATTTGTCTTTTTCACGAGAGGTGGATCAAAACTTTTTACACCCAAACATTTGGTCAATTGTGCATTAAATATGGCCTAGTATTTTAGAAAAATGATTTGGTCCAATTTTGCAACAATTATTTGGAAGGTCCTTCACAAAAAAACCTCCTTTTGGGCACTCAAAAAATGGAAAATGGTTTTTTCGTCCAAAGAAAACGAAAACTTTCTTAGGCAACATTGTTTGCCATTCTAATATGCACCCTTGTGCACAATATGAGATCATTTTTTTTGAATTTAATGTGAAAAAGTAGAAAAAAAAGAATGCCCAGGTAGATTCTTTTGTGAAAGATAAATTGTCTTTTTGATGAGAGGTGGATCGAAAGCACTTTACATGTTAAGATTTGGTCAACTATACATAAAATGCTGTCTTATAGTTTTGAAAAATCGCATGGTGCCATTTTGAAACAAATATTTAGTAGATTCTTCACAAAAAAGAATTTTGTCACTCCAAAAATAGAAAATGATTTTTTCCTGAAAACTCATTTCTCATAACACTTTTTAAAGATATTTGTCTTATTCCAGTTTCAAGTTTGTTAGTTTTCCTAAAAAACTAGGTCACATTTGCTGACACAATGAGAATGTTTTTCCTTTTTTGAATTTCTCCTATCATAAAACTGTTTATATGATTCAACACCTTATTTTTAGCCGATTACGACCAATTTAGATGGTCATAGCGTGTACTGGGTTCTGATTGGTCCATGAGCATGTCACGCGGATCGTGCCTCCAATGCCGTCGGATGCTCCCGGATCCAACAACAGTCCTTTCTCCGTCACCCCCCTCTTTGTCTCAAAAAAAAGAAAAATCCCTCACCCTTTGACCCCACGAAGCCCGGCTCAACCGCACGCGAACCCTAGCAGTCGTCTCCCACCTCCCTCTCCCGCTCCAGATCCAGATCTGCCACCCACCTCCCTCTCCCCTTGCAGCCTAGCCCCACACGCGAACCCTAGCATTCGTCTCCCAACCCCGCTCCAGATCTGCCACCCACCTCCCTCTCCCCTCGCCGCCTCGCCTCCCCTTGCTGCCGCATCGCCCATAGCCCCTCCCCTCCCATTCCCGTGTGCCCATCCCGTTGAAACCCAGCGCACGGGCATTGTGAAGGACCACCGCGACCGGCGCACACCAACCCCCACCAAGCTATGGCGTCCTCTCTCCTCACCACCCCGTCCCATACCCTCACCCCTACACCGGCCGCGGCACGCGCCCTCCTTGCCGGGGGCGGCCCAGGTGTCCTTCTCCTCTCCTCGCCTCCCTGCCCGCCGCGCGTTGCGCGTGTGCGCATCGGTTGCGATTGAGATGGAGGTGATCTGCGCTGCGCTCGAGGAGGCCAACGGCAGCGGGAAGCGGTTCCTGGAGGACGTTTGGTCGCGCCCCGAGGGCGGCGGGGGCATCAGCCGGGTGCTCCAGGTCGAGAACGTGTTCGAGAAGGCCAGGGTGAACATCTCCGTCGTGTCCGGGGGCGCCTACCGCGCTGCCAAGGGGCCCGCGAAGAACGGGGCAGCCGATGGGCACAAGACTGGGCCGTGCCCTTCTTTGCCGCCGGCATTAGCTCGGTAAGAGCTTGTTTGTTTCCTTGTGCATTGACATGAAAAGTTGGATCTACTTTGAATTAGTAGGATGTATCATGTAATATCCCTATTTTGGACATTGCAACGCCTTGCATTTTTTAGCGTCTGTACCCAGAATTGTGTTTACCCAGAATTTTGTTTAGTCTTATAGGTGATACATTGTAGATGTCTGTACCTTCTCTGACCTTTAGACACCAGGATGTGTGTAAATTATTGGCATACAATCGAAGCCTATTCTTTGTAGATTGATAACAAGAGTCTAGACTCTTTACATTTCCAATGCTATGAACCTATTTTATTTTCATGGTGTCTAACTGTCCATAGTACTCAATTATATATAGAGTTAATCTTGTGCTGTAGTCGAGTGAGCTACAATTATAGTGCTTGATCCATCTGCCTTCTTCTTGTATCCATTTGGAGAGTTTCTTGTTGTTAAATATATGTACTATAATGCCATCTATTCATGGTGATTCATGCTTGTAATTCTTGTATATGTATATGTGAAATTTTGTTAAATATATATTTTCTAGATTGTCTATACACTAAACCTTGAGGTTTGAATATCTACTCCAGGAATGAAAATGGTACTCTAATGCCTTTGTGTTCACCCTTTTACAGGAGCTCCATGCCTAGGAAATTTCAAGTTTGATGCGGCGTGTAGCTCTACGCAGCAAATATTTGTTCTGTTTGACTAATAAACTGTACTGTAATAGTAGGCATATCTGGGTTGTAGTAGACTATGTATAGGAGCTCCAGACCTATGAAATTCTACATTTGTTCCGTTCTATTTAAAATATTTATTATTTGTGTGATTTGAAGACGTGTGAAATGGAAACCTGATTAGTGGGACCCATTTCTGAAAATAATCTAAACAATGCTCACATTTTTGACATGTGGGACCAATATAGGAGATAATGACAAGTGGGACCTATCTGACTTGTGGGACCAGATTGAAAAATATATTGACTGGAAAACTAAAAAGGCCATGGCCCAAAATAAAAAAAGGGCAAATTGTTGGGCCAGGCCCATGTAGCCAGAGAAAATTAACAGAAAAATATATAGTAAAAAGGCCGAATTGTTGGGCTAGGCCCATGTCAAAAATCAAATTGGACTGGGCTGATTCTTGTGCCACATCAGATTGCCACGTCGGATGCCTACATGGCCTGTGGAGGCTGCTCGTGACCAAAACAAAACAATAGGAATATTCTGGTCGTAAACATCTACGACCTTCTCACAGAGAAGGTCGTTAATTTCAGTTTACGACCGCCAGCTTTTGACCTTCTGTTTTTGGTCACAAAAAGGTCGCAAATGAAAAACAATGACCTTTCAATAACCAATAGTCAAGGTCACAAGTTGACATATTTCTTGTAGTGACACGTTCAGCTTGGTGATGTCCCTCGAACTCTAGATCAAGCTGAGGCCGAGGGAGAGTTCCGTCAGCACGACGGCATGTTGACGGTGTTGATGAAGTTACCGATGCAGGGCTTCGCCTAAGCACTACGACAATATGACCGAGGTGTGTAATTGTGGAGTGGGGCACCACACACGGCTAAGAGATTGTCTGTTTGTGTGTTTTAGGGTGCCCCCCTCCCCACGTATATAAATGAGGGAGGGGAGGCCGGCCGGCCCTCCTTGGTGCGCCCCCAAGAGGGGAATCCTACTAGGACTCCAAGTCCCAGTAGGTTTCCACCTAAAGGGAGAGAGGGGGAAGGAAGGAGAGGAAGAGGGGGAAGGAAAGGGGGGCACCGCCCCCCCTCCTAGTCCAATTCGAACTTAAGGGGGAGGGGGCGCGTGGCCTGCCCTGGCCACCCCTCTCTTTCTCCACTAAGGCCCATTGAGGCCCATTAGTTCCCCCAGGGGTTCCGATAACCCCCCGACACTCCGGTTTTATCCGAAACTTCTCTGGAACACTTCCGGTGTCTGAATATAGCCGTCCAATATATCAATCTTTATGTCTCGATCATTTCGAGACTCCTCGCCATGTCCGTGATCACATCTGGGACTCCGAACTACCTTCGGTACATCAAAACAAATAAACTCATAATATCGATCGTCATCGAACTTTAAGCGTGCGGACCCTACGAGTTCGAGAACTATGTAGACATGACTGAGGCACATCTTCGGTCAATAACCAATATCGGAACCTGGATGCTAATATTGGTTCCTACATATTCTACGAAGATCTTTATCGGTCAAACCGCATAACAACATGCGTTGTTCCCTTTATCATGAGTATGTTACTTGCCCGAGATTCGACCGTCGGTATCTCAATACCTAGTTCAATCTCATTACTGGCAAATCTCTTTACTCGTTCCGTAATGCATCATTTCATAACTAACTTATTAGTCACATTGCTTGCAAGGCTTATAGTGATGTGCATTACCGAGAGGGCCCAGAGATACCTCTCCGACAATCGGAGTGACAAATCCTAATCTCGATCTATGCCAACTCAACAAACACCATCAGAGACACATGTAGAACATCTTTATAATCACCCAGTTACGTTGTGACGTCTGATAGCACACAAAGTGTTCCTCCAGTATACGGGAGTTGCATAATCTCATAGTCATAGGAACATGTATAAGTCATGAAGAAAGAAATAGTAACAAACTAAACGATCATCGTGCTAAGCTAACGAATGGGTCAAGTAAATCACATCATTCTCTAATGATGTGATCCCATTCATCAAATGACAACTCATGTCTATGGCTAGGAAACTTAACCATCTTTGATTAACGAGCTAGTCAAGTAGAGGCATACTAGTGACACTCTGTTTGTCTATGTATTCACACATGTACTAAGTTTCTGATTAATACAATTCTAGCATGAATAATAAAAATTTATCATGATATAAGGAAATATAAATAACAACTTTATTATTGCTTCTAGGGCATATTTCCTCCAGTCTCCCACTTGCACTAGAGTCAATAATCTAGATTACACAGTAATGATTCTAACACCTATGGAGTCTTGGTGCTGATCATGTTTTGCTCGTGAGAGAGGCTTTGTCAATGGGTATGCAATATTCAGATTCGTATGTATCTTGCAAATCTCTATTTCTCCCCCCTTGACTTGATCGCGGATGGAATTGAAGCATCTCTTGACGTGCTTGGTTCTCTTGTGAAATTTGGATTCCTCTGCCAAGACAATTACACTAGTATTGTCACAAAAGATGTTCATTGGACCCGATGCACTAGGTATGACACCTAGATCGGATATGAACTCCATCAGATTCCTTCATTTGCTGCTTCCGAAGCAGCTATGTACTCCACTTCACATGTAGATCCCGCCACCACGCTTTGCTTAGAACCGCACCAACTTACAGCTCCACCGTTCAATATAAATACGTATCCGGTTTGTGACTTAGAGTCATCCGGATCAGTGTCAAAGCTTGCATCGACGTAACCATTTACGACGAGCTCTTTGTCACCTCCATAAACGAGAAACATATCCTTGGTCCTTTTCAGGTATTTCAGGATGTTCTTGACCATTGTCCAGTGATCCAGTCTTGGATTACTTTGGTACCTCCCCGCTAAACTAATAGCAAGGCACACATCAGGTCTGGTACACAGCATTGCATACATGATTGAGCCTATGGCTGAAGCATAGGGAACAACTTCCATTTTATCTCTATCTTCTGTAGTGGTCGGGCGTTGAGTCTGACTCAACTTCATACCTTGTAACACAGGCAAGAACCCTTTCTTTGCTTGATCCATTTTGAACTTCTTCAAAATTTTATCAAGGTATGTGCTTTGTGAAAGTCCAATTAAATGTCTTGATCTATCTCTATAGATCTTGATGCCCAATATATAAGCAGCTTCACCGAGGTCTTTCGTTGAAAAACTCTTGTTCAAGTATCCTTTTATGCTATCCAAAAATTCTATATCATTTCCAATCAAAAATATGCCATCCACATATAATATTAGAAATGCTACAGAGCTCCCACTCACTTTATTGTAAATACAGGCTTCTCCAAAATTCTGTATTAAACCATATGCTTTGATCACACTATCAAAATGTTTATTCCAACTCCGATATGCTTGCGCCAGTCCATAAATGGATCACAGGAACTTGCACACTTTGTTAGCATCCTTTGGATTGACAAAACCTTCGGGTTGCATCATATACAACTCTTCTTCCAGAAATCCATTTAGGAATGCAGTCTTTACATCCATTTCCCAAATTTCATAATCATAAAATGCAGCAATTGCTAACATGAATCGGACGGACTTAAGCATCGCTACGTGTGAGAAAGTCTCATCGTAGTCAACTCCTTGAACTTGTCAAAAACCTTTCATGACTAGTCGAGGTTTGTAGATAGTAACATTACCGTCAGCATCAGTCTTCTTCTTGAAGATCCATTTATTCTCTATGGCTTGCCGATCATCGGGCAATTCAACCAAAGTCCACAATTTGTTATCATACATGGATCCCATCTCAGATTTCATGGCCTCAAGCCATTTCGCGGAATCTGGGCTCATCATCGCTTCCTCATAGTTCGTAGGTTCGTCATGGTCAAGTAACATGACCTCCAGAACAGGATTACCGTACCACTCTGGTGCGGATCTTACTCTGGTTGACCTATGAGGTTCAGTAGTAACTGGATGTGAAGTTACATGATCATCATCATTAGCTTCCTCACTAATTGGTGTAGGAATCACATGAACTGATTTCTATGATGAACTACTTTCCAACCAAGGAGCAGGTACAGTTACCTCATCAAGTTCTACTTTCCTCCCACTCACTTCTTTCGAGAGAAACTCCTTCTCTAGAAAGGATCCATTCTTAGCAACAAATGTCTTGCCTTTGGATCTATGATAGAAGGAGTACCCAACAGTCTCTTTGGGTATCCTATGAAGACACATTTCTCTGATTTGGGTTCGAGCTTATCAGGTTGAAGTTTTTTCACATAAGCATCGCAGCCCCAAACTTTAAGAAATGACAACTTGGGTTTCTTGCCAAACCACAGTTCATAAGGTGTCGTCTCAACGGATTTAGATGGTGCCCTATTTAACGTGAATGCAACCGTCTCTAAAGCATAACCCCAAAATGATAGCGGTAAATCAGTAAGAGAAATCATAGATCACACCATCACTACTAGGGAAAACCTTATACACAGAACTTTAGCAGTAACGTGGGTCAAAAACAGACCGCTGGTGCTAAATAGCAGTAGCGTGCCTGCTCAAACCGCGCTACAGATAAAGTTCTAGCAGTAGCGCACCTCCACCCAAACACATTACTACTAAAATTCCCACGGCTTATCCCACAGGCTACACATAGTAGTAGCGATCTACAGAGAACAGCGCTACCGCTAATTTCTTTGTAGCAACGCGGTTTGTTGTAAACTCACTACTGCTAAAGGATCTAAAATTAAATGGAAAGCAGATAGAAAGGTAACTGAAAATGAAAGAAATAGAATAAGGTGAAAAGAGAAAAATAAAATGTGAAGAAAAATAAATGAAAATGGAAAAAAGAAAAAGGAATATCAGTAGTGTGTATCGCAGAACGCGCTGTAGCTAATGTAGCAGCAGCGCGCTTTCCCTAACGCGCTACTGCTACTTCTGACTTAACCGCGTATTCCTCCTTCCCCACTGCCACTTCCCCAAATTCAACTCCTCCGCTCTCGCCGCCGCCGTCGCCCTTCGGCCGCCGCGCGCTCTCCGCACACCCTCTATGCTGCCCCGACCCCGGTTTCAACACCGCCCCCGCCCCCGACGTCAACGCCGCCCCGGACACTGCCCCCGCCCCCGACCTCGATGCCGCCCTCCGCCGCGCGCCCAAGCCCCGACCCGGACCTCGACGCTGCCTGCCCCTCCCTCATCGCAGTCACCCGAGGTGAGCACGCCTGCTCCTCCCTCTCCCCTACCTCTGCCTAGGGTTTCTTCATATTTTAGTTGCATCAAATTAGTTAGGGTTCATGTAAGGGTGGAAACGAATCCGATGCGGATGCGGCTCAAATTAGTTAGGGTTCATGTAAGGGTGGGAACGAATCAAATTTCTAAGATGAACCATAAAACGAGTAAAATTTTATTTATAGTTCCTAGGTACTAATTAGTTAGTAAGAACTAGGTACTAATTAGGTACTAGTTTATTTTTATTTATAGTAATTTTATTTTTAGTAAGAACTAGTTGAATTAATAGAACTAGTTAGTAAGAACTTGTTGTATATCTTGTGTTGCTCAAATAGGATATGTGCTTGCCCAAGTGGCCGGTCATGTTTGCAGGTTACACCTCCGAGTGTCCTATGTTTTGCCGGAGTGTTGATTCATTTCCGTTCCGGCAAATTTCAGGCGCTCGATATGTCCTATTTTAGCAAAGGTCATGCCGGATTTTTCCGTGAATTTTGGCATGACTTGTGCCAGAATATGTAGGAAATATCGAGTGCCCCAGATTTGTGTGTTGAGTATCCTGGTAGTTGTCTTCGATCGATTTTCAATTAATGTTTCAACTATGAACATAGGAAATGTCTGACGACGAAAAGGATTTCGGTACTTGCAAATAATGCAAAGACGAGCGCGGCCTGTGTGACGGAATCTTCCTAGATGATGATAGGCGCTTCAGCATCAAGCTGGACGAGAACTTCGAAGTGGATACAGTAAGTCACAATGACAAGTTTTTTTCTTAATTAAGCATGACATCTGCTTCATTTGCTTCAACTTATAATTTATTTATTTTTACTATTCTACTAGCGTATCCCCTGCCATGCAAGAGTTTTTGTATTGGATAAGATAGGTTTCAGTCGTACTATGGAGGTAAAGAAAGTTTACCTGAAGACCGAGCATGGTTATATTTTCCACGCAAAATTATACAATTCAGACGACTACACCTATTTTGGATGCAAAACATGGCGAGCACTATGCAAGACTTATGCATTTGAGCCTGATATGGTTATCACCTTTGATATTCGTCCGGAAGATGATATTGAAGGTAATACCGACATCTGGGTCGATGTGCAGACGCCTCCAGTTATACCATTATGTAAGTTTCTCAACCATATTTATGTCTTTGATATTGTTTATTCAAAAATAGTTGACAACTAATTTGTATTGTCAGCTTATTTCGGTGCAAGCAAACATGTCCAGCGCTTGGTAGACAGGACCTACTACTGTGCCGGGGCTGAACTCAACTGCGAGGAGCTCAGTCATTATGTTTCATGGCTTGCGGATCTTGATACTGTCAAGACAAATTTTCTTCCTGCATTTAGAAATGTTAGTACTGAAAACGTGCAACCAATAGTGTTCGTAATGAACTATGGTCACATCTATTTAGGAAGGATGGTAAGATTTTTTACTATTTGTCCTCAGTGCATCTTTTCCATACATTATTTTTGAAGCTAAACTTCATTGCTAAGTATGTTACCATACGATGTTCTTCAACAGGGACTCCCGATGAATGTTGTGCCTTATGGGATCGAGACTAAAGGTACCATGAGTATTATTAGCTTACGGCCAAGATATCCTACAGATTACTTTAGTGCATTCACGATTAGCGATAGATTCTTAATAGTGCAAGACTGGACCAAATATGTGATGGGGGAGCGCAGAGAAGTACTAGGGGGCAGCAAACAGAATCGCTACCCACGATTAGGAGACAGGTTCATCTGCATGCCCCAACTTGATGAAGGAGGAGATCTATACATGTTTTATGTTATTTTACTTAAGAGAGAGCAGCCAGAGTGATTAGCTAGCTAGAAATGAGTTTGAAGATGATGATGTGCTACACTATTACTATGTTGATAAAATAGCTAGTGTTGGTGGTAATGACTATGATAATTATTATTAGCTAGTGTTAGTGGTGATTAAATAAATACTGCTGGTGGTAATGACTATGATGATGATTAAATAGCTTGTGCTGGCGGATTAGATTCAAGTGGAGGCAACATGCGATGCACATCGAAAGTACTACTAGTCCAAACTAGATCAAGTTTGGATTAGTAGTATACTTTTGACATGCACCACATATTGCCTCCACTTGAACCTAATACACCTTCATTTGACACACTGTTATGGACATAATGATATAAACCTCATAATTGGTATTGTACAAAAAATTGTATAACGGCGGATAAATACACTAAAAAAAGAAAAAAAATACTAGTAGCGATTGTTAGTAAAGACGCTGCAACTAGCGAGATTAGCAGCAGCGCGGGACAGAAGAAGCGCTGCCGCTATGTGTCTTAACAGTAGCGCGTGTCACACGCGCTACTGCTAAGTAATAGCTGTAGCGCCTTATTAGTAGCGCGACAGCGCGCGCTACTAGTGGGCTTAAAACCCACGCTACTACTAGGGTTTTCCCTAGTAGTGCATATCTAATAAAGTGCGGTTATGGCATTCAGACACACCATTACTCTATGGTGTTCCGGGTGGCGTGAGTTGCGAAACTATTCCGCATTGTTTCAAATGAAGATCACACTCGTAACTCAAATGTTTTCCTCCATGATCAGATCGTAAAAACTTTATTTTCTTGTTACAATGAGTTTCCACTTCACTCTGAAATTCTTTGAACTTTTCAAATATTTCAGACTTATGTTTCATCAAGTAGATATACCCATATCTGCTCAAATCATCTGTGAAGGTCAGAAAATAACGATACCCGCCGTGAGCCTCAATATTCATCGGACCACATACATCAGTATGTATGATTTCCAACAAATCTGTTGCTTGCTCCATTGTTCCAGAGAACGGAAATTTAGTCATCTTGCCCATGAGGCATGGTTCGCAAGTACCAAGTGATTCATAATCAAGTGATTCCAAAATTCCATCAGGATGGAGTTTCTTCATGCGCTTTTCACCAATATGACCCAAACGGCAGTGCCACAAATAAGTTGCACTATCATTATCAACTCCGCATCTTTTGGATTCAATATTATGAATATGTGTGTCACTACTATCGAGATTCAACAAAAATAGACCACTCTTCAAGGGTGCATGACCATAAAAGATATTACTCATATAAATAGAACAACCATTATTCTCGGATTTAAATGAATAACCGTCTCGCATCAAACAAGATCCAGATATAATTTTCATGCTTAACGCTGGCACCAAACAACAATTATTCAGGTCTAAAACTAATCCCGAAGGTAGATGTAGAGGTAGCGTGCCAACGGCGATCACATCGACTTTGGAACCATTTCCCACGCGCATCGTCACCTCGTCTTTAGCCAATGGTCGCTTAATCCGCAGTCCCTGTTTCGAGTTGCAAATATTAGCAACAGAACCAGTATCAAATACCCAGGCACTACTGCGAGCATTAGTAAGGTACACATCAATAACATGTATATCACATATACCTTTGATCACCTTGCCATCCTTCTTATCCGCCAAATACTTGGGGCAGTTCCACTTCCAGTGACCAGTCCCTTTGCAGTAGAAGCATTCAGTCTCAGGCTTAGGTCCAGACTTGGGCTTCTTCACTTGAGCAGCAACTTGCTTGCTGTTCTTCTTAACGTTCCCCTTCTTCCCTTTACCCTTTTTCTTGAAACTGGTGGTCTTGTTGACCATCAACACTTGATGCTCCTTCTTGATTTCTACCTCCGCAGCCTTTAGCATCGCGAAGAGCTCGGGAATTGTCTTGTTCATCCCTTGCATATTATAGTTCATCACGAATCTCTTGTAGCTTGGTGGCGGTGATTGAAGAATTCTGTCAATGACACTATCATCAGGAATATTAACTCCCAGCTGAATCAAGTGGTTGTTATACCCAGACATTTTGAGTATATGTTCACTGACATAACTATTCTCCTCCATCTTGCAGCTGTAGAACTTATTGGAGACTTCATATCTCTCAATCCGGGCATTTGCTTGAAATATTAACTTCAACTCCTGGAACATCTCATATGCTCCATGACGTTCAAAACATCGTTGAAGTCCCAGTTCTAAGCCGTAAAGCATGGCACACTGAACTATCGAGTAGTCATCAGCTTTGCTCTGCCAAACGTTCACAACGTCCGGCGTTGCGCCTGCAGCGGGTCTTGCACCTAGCGGTGCTTCCAGGATGTATTTCTTTTGTGCAGCAATGAGGATAATCCTCAGGTTATGGACCCAGTCCGTGTAATTGCTAGCATCATCTTTCAACTTAGCTTTCTATAGGAACGCATTAAAATTCAAAGGAACGGTAGCACGGGCCATTGATCTACAACAACATAGACATGCAAAAATACTATCAGGTACTAAGTTCAAGATAAATTAAAGTTCAATTAATCATATTACTTAAGAACTCCCACTTAGATAGATATCCCTCTAATCATCTAAGTGATCACATGATCCAGATCAACTAAACCATGTTTGATCATCACATGAGATGGAGTAGTTTTCAATGGTGAACATCACTATGTTGATCATATCTACTATATGATTCACGCTCGACCTTTCGGTCTCAGTGTTCCGAGGCCATATCTGTATATGCTAGGCTCGTCAAGTTTAACCCGAGTATTCTGCATGTGCACAACTGGCTTGTACCTGTTGTATGTGAACATAGAGCTTATCACACCCGATCATCACGTGGCGTCTCGGCACGACGAACTGTAGCAACGGTGCATACTCAGGGAGAACACTTGTACCTTGAAATTTAGTGAGAGATTATCTTATAATGCTACCATCGAACTAAGCAAAATAAGATGCATAACGGATAAACATCACATGAAATCAATATAAGTGATATGATATGGCCATCATCATCTTGTGCCTTTGATCACCATCTCCAAAGCACCGTCATGATCACCATCGTCGCCGCCGTGACACCTTGATCTCCATCGTAGCATCATTGTCGTTTCCCCAACTATTGTTTCTGTGACTATCGCTACCGCTTAGTGATAAAGTAAAAACAACTACAGGGCGATTGCATTGCATACAATAAAGCGACAACCATATGGCTCCTGCCAGTTGCCGATAACTCTGTTACAAAACATGATCATCTTATATAATAAAGTTTAGCATCATGTCTTGACCATATCACATCACAACAAGCCCTGCAAAAACAAGTTAGACGTCCTCTACTTTGTTGTTGCAAGTTTTACGTGGCTGCTACGGGCGGAGCAAGAACCGTTCTTACCTACGCATCAAAACCACAACGATTTTTCGTCAAGTGTGTTGTTTTAACCTTAAACAAGGACCGGGCGTAGTCACACTCGATTCAACTAAAGTTGGAGAAACTAACACCCGCCAACCACCTGTGTGCGAAGCACGTCGGCAGAACCAGTCTCGCGTAAGCGTACGCGTAATGTCGGTTCGGGCCGCTTCATCCAATAATATAGCCGAATCAAAGTATGGCATGCTGGTAAGCAGTATGACTATTATCACCCACAACTCACTGTGTTCTACTCGTGCATATAACATCTACGCATAAACCTGGCTCGGATGCCACTGTTGGGGAACGTAGTAATTTCGAAAAAAATCCTACGATCACGCAAGATCTATGTGATGCATAGCAACGAGCGGGAGAGTGTTTTCCACGTACCCTTCGTAAGCGGAAGCGTCTAGTGACGCGGTTGATGTAGTTGAACGTCTTCGCGATCCAACCGATCAAGTATCGAAAGCACGACACCTCCGCGATCTGCACACGTTCAGCTCGGTGACGTCCCTCGAACTCTAGATCCAGCTGAGGCCGAGGGAGAGTTCCGTCAGCACGACGGCGTGCCGATGGTGTTGATGAAGTTACCGACACAGGGCTTCGCCTAAGCACTACAACGATATGACCGAGGTGGAATTTTGTGGAAGGGGGCACCGCACACGGCTAAAACAATTGTCAACTTGTGTGTTCTAGGGTGCCCCCATCCCCACATATATAAAGGAGGGAGGGAAGGCCGGCCGACCCTCCTTGGCAGCCCCCAAGAGGGGAATCCTACTAGGACTCCAAGTCCTAGTAGGTTTCCACCTAAAGGGAGAGAGGGGGAAGGAAGGAGAGGGAAAGGGGGAAGGAAAGGGGGGCGCCGCCCCCCTTTCCTAGTCCAATTCGGACTCAAGGGGGAGGGGACGCGCGGCCTATCTTGGCCGCCCCTCTCTCTCTCTCCACTAAGTCCCATCGAGGCCCATTAGTTCCCCTGGGGTTTCCGATAACCCTTCGGCACTCCAGGTTTATGCAAAACTTCTTCGGAACACTTTTGGTGTTCGAATATAGCCGTCCAATATATCAATCTTTATGTCTCGATCATTTCGAGACTCCTCGTCATGTCCGTGATCACATCTGGGACTCCGAACTACCTTCGGTATATCAAAACACATAAACTCATAATACCGATGGTCATCGAACTTTAAGCGCGCGGACCCTACGGGTTCGAGAACTATGTAGACATGACCGAGACACGTCTCCGGTCAATAACCAATAGCAGAACCTGGATGCTCATATTGGTTCCTACATATTCTACGAAGATCTTTATGGGTCAAACCGCATAACAACATAAGTTGTTCCCTTTGTCATCGGTATGTTACTTGCCCGAGATTCGACCGTCGGTATCTCAATACTTAGTTCAATCTCGTTACCGGCAAGTCTCTTTACTCGTTCTGTAATGCATCATTCCATAACTAACTTATTAGTCACATTTCTTGCAAGGCTTATAGTGATGTGCATTATCGAGAGGGCCCAGAGATACCTCTCCGACAATCAGAGTGAAAAATCCTAATCTCGATCTATGCCAAGTCAACAAACACCATCGGTGACACCTGTAGAGCATCTTTATAATCACCCAGTTACGTTGTAACGTTTGATAGCACACAAAGTGTTCCTCCGGTATTCGGGAGTTGCATAATCTCATAGTCATAGGAACATGTATAAGTCATGAAGAAAGCAATAGCAACAAACTAAACAATCATCGTGCTAAGCTAACGGATGGGTCAAGTCAATCACATCATTCTCTAATGATGTGATTCCATTCATCAAATGACGACTCATGTCTATGGCTATGAAAATTAACCATCTTTGATTAACGAACTAGTCAAGTAGAGGCATACTAGTGACACTCTGTTTGTCTATGTATTCACACATGTACTAAGTTTCCGATTAATACAATTCTAGCATGAATAATAAACATTTATCATGATATAAGGAAATATAAATAACAATTTTATTATTACCTCTAGGGCATATTTCCTTCATCCATCAACGTTGGGTTTCTCTAATTATGAGATGTGTGACCACTGTAAGTTTCCAAGTGAAGGTGAATGGTGATTTGTTGCCGACTTTCTCACCTTCGAGAGGATTTCATCAAGGAGACCCTATATCACCATACTTATTCTCTTATGTGGGGAGGGTCTATCATGTATGCTGCAAGACTATGATGGTGGTTGGATAGACAGGGGCATTCACGCGCGTGAGTAATTTTGCCCCATGGATCTCGCATCTCTTATTTGCAGACGATTGCTTGATCTTCATGAACGCTGACGCAAGGAGCGCCACAAGGTTGAATGAGATTCTGGAACAATACAGTGTGGGCTCCAAACAAAGTGCCAATAAGATGAAAAGTTCCGTGTATTTTAGCCCTAACAGTGGGGTGTCAGTTAAGATGGGTGTCAAAATTGCCCTCCAGATACACAGAGAGGCGATGTCAGAGAAGTACCTTGGCCTTCCAACCGCTGCAGGAAGAATTACAGAGAAAAGTTTTGAACATATGAATGAGCGGTCGAGATCAAGGGTGCAAGGATGGTGCGAGAGAAAGATATCATGTGCTGCAAACTCACAAAAGGTTTACCGACCTTCTCTATGAGTTGTTTCAAACTCACAAAAGGTTTGTGCAATAAGTTGACGACGAACATGTCAAAATATTGGTGGGCTAGATCACTTGATAAAAAGGGAATGCATTGGCAGTCTTGGGATAAGATGTGCATTGCAAAGTCAAAAGGGGGACTCGGATTCTGGGACTTCGAAACCTTCAATGACGCGATGCTAGCCAAACAAGCATGGAGAATACTTGATAATCCGAACATATTGTGTGTCCGTGTCCTCAAGGGAAGATATTTCCCAAATGAGGATTTTCTTAGTGCGGGGAGCCCCGCGAGTGCATCTAGAACATGGAAGGCTATCATTGCAGGGAGGGAGATGCTCAAAAAGGGCCTTATTTGGCGAGTGGGAGATGGAACAACAACTGAGGTTTGGCATGACCATTGGATAGACGAAACCACATCCATGACTCCAATGGGAGCACTCAAGCCGAGCTCTATATAACTAGTTGCAGATTTAATTGATGCAGTATCAAATCAATGGGATGTGGAGACCATCCGAAGTGTGTTTTTCCACCGGATGCATTCCCCTGGATGCAGACGAAATTTTGGCTATGCCAAGAGCGCGGGTAGGGGGGCCAGATATATGGGCATGGGCTTGGGAGAAGTCCGACATTTTCACTGTTCATTCAGCTTACTGACAAACGGTGCAAACCAAATTACAAGTGACGGCGACGGAGGGCTCATCTACTGGAGATGATGGAACATGGTGTGCACTATGGAAGCTCAGTGTGCTTCCTAAGGTTCGGGTATTCTGGTGGCGAGTGTTACAAGGCTTCCTACCAAACTATAGCGAGCTCCGGCGACGACACATAAAGCAGCTACCGATTTGCCCCATGTGTGGTAATGATAATGAAACTTTGTTTCATTCTCTGATGGAGTGCGACCATGCTTTGCGATTCTAGGAGGCGGCCGAGCGTTTTTTTGATATAAATATCCCAAGTCTTAATCCACGGACATGGTCTCGCGATCTGCTAGATCATAGGCTGTTCAAGCAGGATGAGGCTGCTATCATGTTTACTATGATGTGGGCGGTGTGGCACTCCAGGAATAGCTATACACATGGGGAGCAGGAGTATCAGCCGTATCACTCCATGATCACCATCGAAGAGATCGTGTGAGCTCTAGAGATTCCAGCTAACATCAAAACCCATGCTGTTGCCCCTCCAAGGCGGCGGACATCAGACGAAGGGTGGGTGAAGATTAATACAAATGGATCTACACACTTGGTTCATGGACGAGGAGGAGCGGGTTTTGTTGCCCTTGATCACCACGAATCCTTCCTGAGAGCGGGAGGCTCAAGGATTGAGGGGGTTACTGATCCTTTGACTCTCGAACTACTTGCATGTAGAGATGCGCTAACCATGGTGCAAGAGGTGGGTCTTTAGCAAGTTGAGGTTGAAACAGACTGCCACGAAATCATATGGCTCTGGGAGGCTCTGTAGAAATTGTGATGTTTCCATCTTTTAAGAGAAATGAAGGTGATGAGTACCTTTTTTCATGGATTTAAGCTACGGTTTGCCAGCCGTCTTTCTAATACGGTGGCTTACCGTGTAGCTAGGCAATATTTACAACTTTCTGTATCATTTCTTATGTATGAAACAATCACTGGATGGCTGACTGATCTTGTGCAGTCAGACATGCTAGCACCAAATGAATAAAGAGCCAAAGGGTGTTTTAGCTTCAAAGGATACGTGGACTAGAAAGTGAGCGAGAGACATGGAACACGAGAAAGAGGGGGTTTATCGCTCGAGCCGACCTGTATGTCGACGTGTACGATAGGGTGGTGTAGGGGCACGCTGGACAAAAACGAGAGGGAGCGGCGCTCACGACCAATGCCTCAGATCACGTCTAGGATGAAAGAATAGGAATGTTCATTCCTTACAATTTTCGTAATTATATGGGGCCGATGAAATAAGTCAGTCACATTGAATCTTTGAATTGTTTTTTTTTGGAAAAGGAGGCTTGCCCTCGGCCTCTACATAGGAACGATGCATGCAATCATATTTAAAGAGTCGCAAAGTAGCACAAAGTCATAAAATTATTACAGCTCGCATACGGAGCAAAAAGTAAAAAAAGGTGAATGCTCAATATCGCAGCCGGTATGACAATGTAAAGGACAAGCTCCCTAGACTCCCATCCTGTTATGCGACCGCTATCCAAACCGGTTGAATATAGCCCGTGCTACCATCTCCCACTGGTTGCATCCAGTAACCAAAGGCTCCCTGGAGTCTGTAGGAGTGAGTAAGGACCACGTACGGATCCATGCCGAAATGGACGTATCAACTCCCCCAAGCTTAGACCTCGCTTGTCCTCAGGTGTAATACGGAGTGAGTAAGCCCTGAAGATGACTGATACGTCCATTTTGCATCATGCTTTTATGTCAATATTTATTGCATTATGGGCTGTTATTACACATTATATCTCAATACTTATGGCTATTCTCTCTTATTTTACAAGGTTTACCATGAAGAGGGGGAATGCCGGCAGCTGGAATTCTGGCCGGAAAAGGAGCAAACATTGGAAACCTATTCTGCACTGATCCAAAAGTCCTGAAACTCCATGAAACATGTTTTTGGATTTCTTAAGAATTATTGAGCGAAAGAAATACATCAGGGGCCCCACACCCTGGCCAGGAGGGTGGGGGGCGCGCCCCCCTACTAGGCGCGCCCCCTACTAGGCGCGCCCCATGTCTCCTAGGCCCCCTGGTGGCCCTCTGGTGTCCATCTTCCGCTATATGAAGGCTTTCACCCTGGAAAAAATTGTGGGCAAGCTTACGGGACGAAACTCCGCCGCCACGAGGCGGAACCAATCTAGGGCTCTGGCAGAGCTGTTCTACCGGGGACACTTCCCTCCGGGAGGGGGAAATCATCACCAACGTCATCACCAACGATCCTCTCATCGGGAGGGGGTCAATCTCCATCGACATCTTCACCAGCACCATCTCCTCTCAAACCCTAGTTCATCTCTTGTATCCAATCTTGTATCCAAACCCACAAAATGGTACCTGTGGGTTGCTAGTAGTGTTGATTACTCCTTGTAGTTGATACTTATTGGTTTACTTGGTGGAAGATCATATGTTCAGATCCTTAATGCATATTATTACACCTCTGATTTCGAACATGAATATGCTTTGTGAGTAGTTATGTTTGTTCCCGAGGACATGGGTGAAGTCTTGCTATTAGTAGTCATGTGAATTTGGTATTCGTTCGATATTTTGATGAGATGTATGTTGTCTTCTCCTCTAGTGGTGTCATGTGAACGTCGACTACATGAGACTTCACCATTGTTTGGGCCTAGAGGAAGGCATAGGGAAATAATAAGTAGATGATGGGTTGCTAGAGTGACAGAAGCTTAAACCTTAGTTTATGCGTTGCTTCGTTAGGGGCTGATTTGGATCCACATGTTTCATGCTATGGTTAGGTTTACCTTAATACTTTTGTTGTAGTTGCGGATGCTTGAAATAGGGGTTACTCATAAGTGGAATGCTTGTCCAAGTAAGGGCAGTACCCAAGCACCGGTCCACCCACATAACAAATTATCAAAGTACCGAATGCGAATCATATGAACGTGATGAAAACTAGCTTGACGATAATTCCCATGTGTCCTCGGGAGCTCCTTTCTCATTATTAGAAATTGTCCAGGCTTATCCTTTGCTACACAAAGGATTGGGCCACCTTGCTGTACTTTATTTATTATATTTACTTTTTACTCTTTACTATTTATCTTATCACAAAACTATCTATCACCTACAATTTCAGTGCTTGCAGAAAACCTTACTGAAAACCGCTTATCATTTCCTTCTTCTCTTCGTTGGGTTCGACACTCTTACTTATCGAAAGGACTACAATAGATCCCCTACACTTGTGGGTCATCAAGACTCTTTTCCGGCGCCGTTGCCGTGGAGTGTAGAGCTTTTGGTGAGTGGAAACTAATCCTTTGAGGAAACATTTATATAGTGTGCTGAAATTTTTTGTTACTTGTTACTATGGAAACTAATCCTTTGAGGGGCTTGTTCGGGGCATCTTCGCCCCGGCCAGTAGAGCAAAGAGTTTCTCCTCAACCTACTGAACTTTATGAAAATGTTTATTTTGAGATTCCTTCAGGTATGATAGAGAAACTGCTAGCTAATCCATTTGCAGGAGATGGAACATTGCATCCCGATTTACACCTCATCTTTGTGGATGAAGTTTGTGGATTATTTAAGCTTGCAGGTATCCCAGATGATTTTGTCAAAAGGAAGGTCTTCCCTTTATCTTTGAAGGGAGATGCATTGACATGGTTTAGGCTATGTGATGATACAGGATCTTGGAATTATAAGCGATTGAAGTTGGAATTTCATCAGAAGTTCTATCCTATGCATCTTGTTCATCGTGATCGGAATTACATATATAATTTCTGGCCTCGCGAAGGAGAAAGCATCGCTCAAGCTTGGGGGAGGCTTAATTCAATGTTATATTCATGCCCCAATCATGAGCTCTCTCGGGAAATGATTATTCAAAATTTTTATGCTCGGCTTTCTCTTGATAATCGCAACCTGCTCGATACTTCATGTGCCGGTTCTTATACGCTTAAGACTATTGATTTCAAATGGGACTTATTGGAAAGAATTAAACGCAACTCTGAAGATTGGGGTTCCGACGATGGTAAGGAGTCAGGTATGACACCTAAGTTCGATTGTGTTAAATCTTTTATGGACACTGATGCTTTTCGTGGATTTAGCGCTAAGTATGGACTTGACTCTGAGATAGTAGCTTCTTTCTGTGAATCTTTTGCTACTCACGTTGATCTCCCTAAAGAGAAGTGGTTTAAATATAATCCTCCTGTTGAAGTGAAAGTAGTTGCACCTATTACAGTTGAAGAAAAGACTATCACTTATAGTGATCCTATTGTTCCTACTACTTATGTTGAGAAACCCCCATTCCCTGTTAGGATAAAGGATCATGCTAAAACTTCAACTGTTGTTCGTAAGAGTAATACTAGGACTTATACACCTCCTGAGAAAATCAAAGTTGAACCTAGTATTGCTATGGTTAAAGATCTCTTGGATGATAATTTAGATGGGCATGTTATTTACTTTTGTGGTGAAACTGCTAATATTGTTAAACCAAATGCTAAGACACATAGACCCGTTGTAGGCATGCCTGTTATTTCTGTGAAAATAGGAGATAATTGTTATCATGGCTTATGTGATATGGGTGCTAGTGCTAGTGCAATACCTATTTTCTTATACCAAGAGATTATGCATGATATTGCACCTGTTGAGTTAGAAGATATTGATGTTACTATTAAGCTTGCTAATAGAGATACTATTAAACCTTTTGGGATTGTTAGAGATGTTGAAGTCTTGTGTGGGAAGGTCAAATACCCTGCTGATTTTCTTGTTCTTGGTTCTCCACAGGATGCCTTTTGTCCCATTATATTTGGTAGACCCTTCTTGAACACTGTTAAAGCTTAGATTGATTGCGAAAAGGATGTTGTTAGGATTGGCTTAGATGATATGACTCATGAGTTTAATTTTGCTAAATTTCATAGACAACCCCGTGATAGAGAATTATCTAGTAAGGATGAAATAATTGGTCTTGCTTCTATTGCCGTGCCTCCTACTGATCCGTTAGAACAATATTTGCTAGACCATGAAAATGATATGTTTATGAAAGAAAGAAGGGAAATAGATGAAGTATTCCTTAAACATGAACCTATTTTGAAACACAACCTTCCCGTTGAAATTCTTGGGGACCCCCCTCCACCCAAGGGTGATCCCGCGTTTGAACTTAAAGCTTTACCTGATAATCTTAAGTATGCTTATCTTGATGAAAAGAAAATATATCCTGTTATTATTAGTGCTAACCTTTCAGAGCAAGAAGAAGAAAGATTATTGAAAACTCTGAAGATGCATCGAGCTGCTATTGGATATACTCTGGATGATCTTAAGGGCGTTAGTCCCATGTTATGCCAACACAAAATTAAATTGGAGGACGATGACAAACCAGTTAGAGATCCTCAACGACGATTAAATTCTAAGATGAAAGAAGTGGTAAGAAAGGAGATACTAAAGCTCCTTGAGGCAGGTATAATTTATCCCGTTGCTGATAGTGATTGGGTAAGCCCAGTCCATTGTGTTCCTAATGATAAAGATGAATTGATCCCGCACAGAATTATTATAGGTTATAGGATGGTAATTGATTTTCGTAATTAAATAAAGCTACTAAGAAAGATCATTACCCTTTACCTTTTATTGATCAAATGCTAGAAATAATATCCAAACACACACACTTTTGCTTTCTAGATGGTTATTCTGGGTTCTCTCAAATACCTGTGTCAGCGGGAGATCAAGCAAAAACTACTTTTACTTGCCCTTTCGGTACTTTTGCTTATAGACGTATGCCTTTTGGTGTATGTAATGCACCTGCTACCTTCCGAAGATGCATGATGGCTATATTCTCTGATATTCGTGAAAATATTTGCGAGGTATTCATGGATGACTTCTCTGTTTATGGATCCTCCTTTGATAATTGTTTGAGCAACCTTGATCGAGTTTTGCAGAGATGCGAAGACACTAGTCTCGTTCTGAATTGGGAAAAGTGTCACTTTATGGTTAATGAAGGCATTGTCTTCGGGCATAAGATTTCCGAGGTATTGAAGTTGATAAAGCTAAAGTTGATGCTATTGAAAAGATGCCATGTCCCAAGGACATAAAAGGTATAAGAAGTTTCCTTGGTCATGCCGGTTTTTGCAGGAGGTTCATTAAGGACTTTTCTAAGATCTCTAGGCCTCTGACTAATTTATTGCAAAAAGATATTCCTTTTGTCTTTGATGATGATTGTGTAGAAGCATTTGAAATACTTAAGAAAGCCTTGATCACTGCACCTGTTGTTCAGCCACCTGATTGGAATTTACCTTTTGAAATTATGTGTGATGCTAGTGATTATGCTGTAGGTGATGTCCTAGGGCAAAGAGTCGATAAGAAATTGAATGTTATCCAGTATGCTAGTAAGACTCTTGATATTGCCCAAAGAAATTATGCTACTACTGAAAAAGAATTCTTAGCAGTTGTGTTTGCATGTGATAAGTTTAGACCTTATATTGTTGATTCCAAAGTTACTATTCACACTGATCATGCTGCTATTAAATATCTTATGGAAAAGAAAGATGCTAAGCCTAGACTCATTAGATGGGTTCTCCTGCTCCAAGAGTTTGATTTACATATTATTGATAGAAAGGGAGCTGAGAACCCCGTTACAGATAACTTGTCTAGGTTAGAGAATGTTCTTGATGACCCACTACCTATTGATGATAGCTTTCCTGATGAACAATTAGCGGTCATTAATGCTTCTCGTACTGCTCCATGGTATGCTGATTATGCTAATTATATTGTTGCTAAATTTATACCACCTAGTTTCACATACCAGCAAAAGAAAAAAGTTCTTTAATGATTTAAGACAATACTTTTGGGATGACCCACACCTTTATAAAGAAGGAGTAGATGGTGTTATTAGACATTGTGTACCTGAGCATGAATAGGAACAGATCCTAGGCAAGTGTCACTCTGAATCATATGGAGGACACCACGCTGGAGATAGAACTGCACATAAGGTACTACAATCTGGTTTTTATTGGCCTACTCTCTTCAAAGATGCTCGTAAGTTTGTCTTATCTTGTGATGAATGCCAACAAATTGGTAATATTAGTAGACGTCAAGAAATGCCTATGAATTATTCTCTTGTTATTGAACCGTTTGATGTTTGGGGCTTTGATTATATGGGACCTTTTCCTTCCTCTAATGGTTATACACATATTTTAGTTGCTGTTGATTACATTACTAAGTGGGTAGAAGCTATTCCAACTAGTAGAGCTGATCATAACACTTCTATTAAAATGCTTAAAGAAGTTATTTTTCCGAGGTTTGGAGTCCCTATATATCTTATGACTGATGGTGGTTCACATTTTATTCATGGTGCTTTCCGTAAGATGCTGCTGAGTATGATGTCAATCATAGAATCGCATCTCCTTATCATCCGCAGTCTAGTGGTCAAGTAGAGTTGAGAAATAGAGAGCTCAAATTAATTTTGCAAAAGACTGTTAATAGATCTAGAAAGAATTGGTCCAAAAAACTTGATGATGCATTATGGGCCTATAGAACTGCATATAGAAACCCTATGAGTATGTCTCCATATAAGATGGTTTATGGAAAAGCATGTAATTTACCTCTTGAACTTGAACATAAAGCATATTGGGCTATTAAAGAGCTCAATTATGACTTCAAACTTGTCGACGAGAAGAGGTTGTTTGATATTAACTCACTTGATGAATGGAGAACCCAAGCTTATGAGAATGTCAAGCTATTCAAAGAAAAAGTCAAGCGCTGGCATGATAAAATGATACAAAAGCATGAGTTTAACGTAGGTGATTATGTGTTATTATTCAACTCTCATTTAAGATTTTTGCAGGAAAGCTTCTCTCTAAATGAGAAGGCCCCTACGTTATCGAGGAGGTCTATCGTTCTAGTGCCATAAAGATCAACAACTTCGAAGGCACAAGTCCAAGGGTGGTAAACGGTCAAAGAATTAAACATTATATTTCAGGTAATCCTATTAATGTTGAAACTATTATTGTTGAAACCGTAACCCTGGAGGAATACATAAGGGACACTTTCCAGAACGTTCCAGACTCCGAAAAGGAATAGGTATGTGGTACGGTAAGTAAACCGACCCCAAAACAACTCCAATGACAATTTTTATCAGTTTTGGATTATTTGAGAATTTTAGGAAGAAAGAGGTAGTCCGAAAGGGACACGAGGCCCCCACGAGAGTGGAGGGAGCGCCCACCCTTACTGGGCGTGCCCTCGTGTCTCATGGGCACCTCGTGTGCCTCCCGGACTCCGTTTTCTTGCACTTTACGTATTTTGGTCGGTAAAAATTCATTATATATACTCCTGAAGGTTTTGACCACCGTATCATGCAAATATCCTCTGTTTTCGTTTCGAGCTGTTTTCTGATGCAGATCTCTAGAGCATTATGGCATCTCCAAGCACTCCCAAGGACAATTTTTTCGAGAGGATTATCAACCCATACCTCGCGGAGGTGTTGCAACACCCTCAAACCATTGAGATGTGTGAGCGGGTGCCGCATATCCGTGATGTGGAGGGACCAAGGCGTACCGGAAGCGTGGAGGCAAAGCTCGAAGCTGTGGAGCAGCAAGTTTTCAAGTGCCAAGGGATGGTGGAGCGTGGACTCAACGCTAACCAGATGATCACCATGGAGTTCACCAACAACCACAAGCTAGATGCCAAAGTCATTGGGGAAACCATCTTCAAGCTCCAAGAGAAAATCGAGCACCTCCAAGCCCAGATCTATGATCTGCAAAACCAGAACTGTGAGTATGAATATACATTCAAAAGGATGAGTTTGGCTACATATTTAAGGATCCCAGAGACTCGATCATCCTTCTACGATGGTGAGCCTATGCCTTGGAAGACGGGCAACAAGCCTACATCATCAACTACTCCTACTTCACCACCTCCGAGGACATAATCACATGGATATGGGCACTCCCCCTTGGCAACTGCCAAGCTTGGGGGAGGTGCCCCGGTATCGTATCACCATCACACTCCTATCTTTATCGTTTTATTTAGTTTGATCCTTTTAGTAGTATCTTGATCTAGTAGATTGAAGTTTTGATATCAAGTAGTTTTGAGTTTTGCTTAGTGATCTATTTTTGTAATCAAGTCTGTGAGCTTTCTATAATAAAGATTAGTGTTGAATCAAGGGCTTTGCTTTGTTGCTATGATTTTGAGAAAAATAGAAATTAGAAGAAAATAAAAGAGTTCATATTGATCTTATGGATAGTAATAACTTCACACATAGAAAGTATGAGGCATAAAGGTTGTTGAGAGTTGATAAATGTAGTTTTGGTCATCGTTGCAATTAATAGGAAGTGATAAGGAAAGAGAGGTTCACATATAAATACACTATCTTGGACATCTTTTATGATTGTGAGCACTCATTAAGTATGACATGCTAAAAGAGTTGACATTGGACAAGGAAGACAACGTAATGGTTTATGTTTTCTCACATCTCAGTTAAAGTATGTTGTCATTGACCTTCCAAACATGTTGAGCTTGTCTTTCTCCCTCATGCTAGCCAAATTCCTAGCACTAACTAGAGATACTACTTGTGCTTCCAAATACCCTTTAAACCCAGTTTTGCCATGAGAGTCCACCATATCTACCTACGGATTGAGTAAGATCCTTCAAGTAAGTTGTCATCGGTGCAAGCAATAAAAATTGCTCCTTAAATATGCATGACTTATTAGTGCGGAGAAAATAAGCTTTATACGATCTTGTTATGGAAGCAATAAAAGCGACGGACTGCATAATAAAGGTCCATACACAAGTGGCAATATAAAGTGACGTTCTTTCGTACTAAGATTTTGTGTATCCAACCCAAAATGCGCATGACAACCTCTACTTTCCTCTGTGAAGGGCCTATCTTTTACTTTATATTCTTACTTTATGTTTTTATTTTATACTTGAGTCAAGGTGATCTTCACCTTTCCCTTTTTCATTTTATACTTTGGCAAGCTCCTCGTGTTTGAAAGGTCATGATATATATATTCAATTGGATGTTTGTTAGCATGGGCTATTATTGTTGACATCACCTAAAGGTGAATACGTTGGGAGGCAACACAATAAGCCCCTATCTTTCTCAGCGTCCAGCTGAAACTCCATAACCCCAAGTATTGCGTGAGTGTTAGCAATTGTAGAAGACTATATGATAGTTGAGTACGTGGACTTGCTGAAAAGCTCTATTGTTGACTCTTTCTGATGTTATGATAAATTGCGATTGCTGCAATGACTAAGATTACAGTTTGTTAGTTCTCAATGAAGTTTTTGAACCATACTTGATATTGTGAATTGATTGTCACTTGAGCATAAGAAATTATATAATGGAATCTATATATGTTGCTGTTGTAAGAATGACCATGATGCCCTCATGTCCGTATTTTATTTTTATCGACACCTCTATCTCTAAACACGTGGACTTATTTTTCGATATCGGCTTCCGCTTGAGGACAAGCGAGGTCTAAGCTTGGGGGAGTCGATACGTCCATTTTGCATCATGCTTTTATGTCAATATTTATTGCATTATGGGCTGTTATTACGCATTATATCTCAATACATATGGCTATTCTCTCTTATTTACAAGGTTTACCATGAAGAGGGGGAATGCCGGCAGCTGGAATTCTGGCTGGAAAAGGAGCAAACATTAGAAACCTATTTTGCACTGTTCCAAAAGTCCTGAAACTCCAGGAAACATGTTTTTGGATTTATTAAGAATTATTGAGGGAAAGAAATACATAAGGGGGCCCACACCCTGGCCAGGAGGGTGGGGGGCAACCCCCTATTGGGTGCGCCCCTGTCTCCTGGGCCCCCTGGTGGCCCTCCGGTATCCATCTTCCACTATATGAAGGCTTTTACCCTGGAAAAAATCATGGGCAAGCTTACGGGACGAAACTCCGCCGCCACGAGGCGGAACCTTGGTGGAACCAATCTAGGGCTCTGGCAGAGCTGTCTGCCGGGGACACTTCCCTTCGGGAAGGGGAAATCATCACCAACGATCCTATCATCGGGAGGGGGTCAATCTCCATCAACATCTTCACCAACACCATCTCCTCTCAAACCCTAGTTCATCTCTTGTATCCAATCTTGTATCCAAAACCACAAATTGGTACCTGTGGGTTGCTAGTAGTGTTGATTACTCCTTGTAGTTGATACTTATTGGTTAACTTGGTGGAAGATCATATGTTCAGATCCATAATGCATATTATTACACCTCTGATTTTGAATATGAATATGCTTTGTGAGTAGTTACGTTTGTTCATGAGGACATGGGTGAAGTCTTGCTATTAGTAGTCATGTGAATTTGGTATTCGTTCGATATTTTGATGAGATGTATGTTGTCTTCTCCTCTAGTGGTGTCATGTGAACATCGACTCCATGACACTTCACCATTGTTTGGGCCTAGAGGAAGGCATAGGGAAGTAATAAGTAGATGATGGGTTGCTAGAGTGACAGAAGCTTAAACCCTACTTTATGCGTTGCTTCTTTAGGGGCTGATTTGGATCCACATGTTTCATGCTATGGTTAGGTTTACCTTAATACTTTTGTTATAGTTGCGGATGCTTGCAATAGGGGTTAATCATAAGTGGGATGCTTGTCCAAGTAAGGGCAGTACCCAAGCACCGGTCCACCCACATATCAAATTATCAAAGTACCGAACGCGAATCATATGAACGTGATGAAAACTAGCTTGACGATAATTCCCATGTGTCCTCAGGAGCTCCTTTCTCATTATTAATGACCTGCAAGAAAGTTAAAGTATGTTGTCTGTTAAAAATCATATCATTCTTGCAATTCCATATAGCCCATATAAGCGCACATATTCCAATCCGAACACGAGCCGTAGTAATATGATCAACCCTTGTTAACCACGACCCAAATAACGATTCAATGTTAACTAGAGGAGTAATGTTAAAGGCCATATGGATCGTTCTCCAAAGCAATTTCACGAGTGGGCATTCTATGAACAAGTGGTGTACTATTTCATCATGATCACAAAAACAACAACGGGAACTACCTACCCACTGCCTCTTTACCAAGTTATCTTTGGCAAGGATCACTTGATCGTGTACGAACCACATAAAGATCTTAATACGCAAGGGAACCTTAACCTTCCAAATATGTAACGATCTCGAGATTGGGCCAGAATTAATTAGATCCCTGTAAAATGATTTCACCGTGAACACCCCTTTTCAATACAAAAAAAAGACACATCCGTGACATTTTGGGCCGAACGAATTTTTTTCTGTCATACATATGACACTTCTATGACGATAATTGTGACAAAACCCGGTATCATCATAGATGTGGTGGGCTCCTACTTCTATGACAAAAAATCATGACAGAAAATGGGCTTTTTGTCCTGGGTGGGTCGGAGACGCACCTGCATGACATTCTTTGGGCTGGCCATGACGGAAAAAACCGTGGTAGAAGCGAGGGCGAGGAAAATTTCGGGGATTTCCCGGTTACGGTGGGTGGTCGGGGGCCGAGCGATGCGTGTTTCTCTCGTACACATACGCGCGTGTGTGCGAGGCGTTGGCTATAACTAAACCCGAGTGAGGCATTGGGCTCTAACTGAACCCGAGCGATTGCACTACAGGCTACGCGTTACTGAACCCGTGCGATCGATCGATGGCTATTAACTGAACCCGATCGAGCGATTCCTTCGCTACTGCTGCTA